>NW_027100729.1:4411242-4588742 GCF_040412425.1 Macrobrachium rosenbergii
CCGACTCGGTTGCACCGAGGGTGCCAAAGAGTAATAAAGAATTAATACTGCCGATGCAAGAGGTGCAATGGACATTAGACAGGATTTCTGGCTTTCCTTAAGCAAAATATTACGCAGACAAAAGCGTGATTGAAATGGGCTCTTTCCAGGCACTTTACCTTTAGCAGATTTTCCGAGGGCGTAGAAGGCGGTCCGTGGATGACGGCGATTTCGAGGACGAGTTTCCTTCCACGTGGTGAGACAAGGGCTTCCGTAAAGGGGCAAGGCGATGGGGACCTCGAAACTCAAGCAATGGCGTGTGGGCTCGAGGAATACGGTCGAAGGGCACGAGGAAAAGTATACTTTGGAAAGGGCCACGTGGTTAGGATGCAAGGGCATCGATGGGGCCAGGTGTTGACGGCGTCTTCACTCCATATCTTCCAGCCCGCGTGTGTGTCGACCTCCGGTTTCGCTTTTATCCTCCTATGGGGCAGGGGCGTCCAACACAGATGTTTTAACTCATTGCACCTGCTGCCCGCAGGGGAGGTTTTGGCCTGTAGGAGAAACACCCAAGCCAGATTACTTTTGCCTCGAAGGAAAGATCTTTATCAGAAATGGGAGCGCTTAATCTTTTAAACCCTTGTTTTAAGTCGGTAGGACAGATGGTCATCGGGATCATCGCTGGCAGTAAATGAACCACAGAACAATCCAACAACGCGAGGGGGAGGAGTCTTGCTGAAGAATTCTTGCTAATCATAATACCTCCCATACAAGATGATGTACATACCTCCTTCGTGTGTACATCGATATTCAGAAGAATGAGCGGCAAATGCTTACGTTATCAAGATTCTGCCTTGCAATGAACTTTACTCCTATGGCTCTTATGAAGCTGTGACGTTACTTTAATAACACATTGGGACACTTTTGTTAACAGAATGCAAAGTGGTTTAAAACACTTGCAAAAGAATAATTACTTGATTTGGTACCCACTGTAACTTTATAATGTGTGACTAACAATTGTGAATTAATTAAGATTATAGGACCACGATATGAGGCTATACAAAATAAACGTGAAAAGAAAGGCTATTGTTCAAGAATTAAAATACGGTTACTTAATTTTAGATAAAATGCATGCGGTTAGTACAATCTATTTTAAGAGGCTGTGTAAATGAAACAAGGTTTATTTTTGTAAATGACATCCCTTACCATATTGTAATGACTATACAAATCTGCATTGATAATTATCTCGTTTTACTCCAGCTTTGCCTAGCTATCGTTCAACGCGAGTTGAGGGATATACCCATACACCGAATTTGACAGTCGGTGCGGGCGAGATATTCGTGAGGTTTTAATTCAAGCAATTTAAACTACGCCACTTTACGCGCCCACTGCCCACTCGAGTACTCCATGTTATGACGGGGCGAGCAGAAAGATGTGGGTCTTATAATGGAAGGGGAAAAGGATAATAATAAATAAAAAGGAAATTTACCAAGACGTTACGACGAAACTTGACCGCATATGAAAGGCGGACACGCCTCTCAGAGCTTACGAAAAGGCATTTAAATCACAAGGGCAAGAGTTTATGACTTATGATTCATTAAAATAAAGATAACTAAATGGACTAAAGAAAGTAAACATATTGGCAGAAGAGCCAAGGGAAAGAGTGAGGGTTTATTGTGTTAGGCGGGAATTTATCAGCCTACGCCTATAAATTACGGCCTGGACCTCACTACTTCAGTCCCAGGGCGAGGTGCGCACCGGCGCGACTCCTTCAGGAGGGGCTGACACGCACGCCGGTGCCAAGGTATGGGCGCAAGGGCGTGCCACTTCACTCTGTTATTCTTAATGATTTATACATTGTGTGGGGAATGGTATCCCGTATTTTAATTGGCTCTCTTGTGGGGTAATTTAAGGAAGATTAGTAGAGGATGGTAAGAGATAGCAGTTCCGAGGAACGGAAGAAGATAGAGGAGGGTCTGACATCCCCTTCTGGATTAGGGTGCCAAGACTCGAAAAATGAAATGGTGGCATTATGCTGGCGGGGAGGCCTAGAGCCTTTTGTAAATTACTCCGAATGTCCCACGCCCGTGGTACTCTGCCTCGAGTCTTTCTTAATGGGACAGCCGTGTCGGGAAGCCGGAGGGCCCGCGACCGAGGGCGCACGGAGTACCACCTGGGCCTGCTGATGCGACAGCCGACGCAGGAGTGTTCCGGGTGCGGGTTCTACCATGATCCGTCGCGGCTCTTGTAGTTCATCGGCCAAGGGAGATATGGGAGAATCCTGACTTGCAATTGAGGCCGGCGACGGGCCGAAGCAGAGAGGAGGCGGTCGGGGTGGCGTGAGCCACCGCAGGTAACGCTGACCAGCTCAGGCACGGTTGGCAGGCCGCACCTGCAGGTGAGCTTCCGCTGTGGTCGGGAGGAACCGCCTCTGGCCGACGCTGGTAGCGGTGCCAGGCCGGGGAAGAGAGGGGGTCCCAAAGAGCTGGACTCCGGTGGAATGGAGATCGGGCGTAGCGCTCGGGCGCTGGCACCAGGGCAGAGCCAGGCGCTGCCGGGTTTCTGGGCTCGTCGGTCAGGACGGACGAAGCTTGGCCCTGCTCGGGGCATGCAAGTGGCACCGGCAGGAATTTGGCATCTCCTGAAGGGAGATCTGATTGGGGCCCTGGCACTGGCACTGAGGCAGGGCCGGGCACTGGAATTGGATTGGGAACTGTTCGAGGAGGCCACTGTACATCGTACTCAGGTGGCACAGGTGGGGACTGCACGTCCTCCTGGTACCCAGGGCATGCCAGTCTTGACTGAGGGAGAAGTGGGGGAGGATTACCGCTACCGCTGAATGATTCGGGAATGGGACCTAGATTGTCGTGATTTCGGTGGGGACTGAAACCTGTCCCAGGATGACGTCATAGCCTCCGGGGAGATGGCTTGGCTACCGCAAGATTGCAAATTTTGATTGCGAGGTCTTGTGACTCTAATTGACCGTAGGGAGTATCATTTTGAAACCGATTTATCTCCTCGATCGTGACGAGTTTTCGCCTATTGACGATAGCTCCTAGGGAACTCTGTCTCCTTCGATGAGGGGAGATTTGTGCGCCCGAGTCCGGAATGCAGCGACTCGGCGCGTGGGCTCACTACTCGTGGAGGGGTTACTTACTGCGTTCTTCAGCGGGAGGGCCTAATGACTTGGGATCTGTGACGCCAAGGCGACGTGTGGGGGTATTTGATTTATTATTGCGTGGGCATTTCCGCCCATGCGAGAATGGCTATAGACCTTGCACGCCGTGCAAAAAGGTCTGGAGCAGTTCCTTCCGCGCTGCCCCTGTGGGAGGGCGTAGGCGAGTTATTTGTCGGTTTTCCGGGAGAGAGGAGTCGGTTTCTTGTTCCGGCACTGTTCGAGGAATGCCCCATTTTTCTTGCAATAATGGCGTTAGGGCTTGCCCGAAGTTCCCATTTTTGTGGGAATTTGAACTCCGAGGAGGGACGGGGATTTATCTTCCGCCTCCCATGGATCTCTTCTTGAGGTGGTGAGTTTCACATGTTCAGTATTTGGCAACACTCGTGAGTGTTGCTGGGGCTTTTTCCACTATATGGGTGGCGAGGGCAGAGGGGCGTGCAGAGCCGAATTTAAACCGCTTGAGTACCCGGAAGAGTGGTTCTTCCGGACGAGCCATTTTGTCAGTGCCTGCCTGGAATGGTACGCCCCAATCGGACCAAGTCTGGCCTGCTTCTCTGCTGCTCTTCTCCAACGTCTCCTCCATCATTGGTAATCTCGCACGCTTCGTAACTGCTTGGCGACGGGCTTCCCAGTTTCCCGACCGCCTGCGGGAAGGGCGTGTAGGCAACGAGGGCCTTTCCGCCCAGGAATTTAGTGCGAGCACAAGGGAGAGTTCCCGCGGGGAGATCGCAGCACTCCAGGACTCGCTCGCCTCGCCATACTCGGTTCGACTGCGTCCATTTTGGCATGAACGAGCGAGCTTGGCTGGGGCACTCATCCCCCGCCGGCAGGGGCGGGGTGGGCGGGTTGTCGTTCTAGCATCTGAGCTCTCAGGCGCGCTGTCGCCTCGATCTTCCCATTCTCGTTCTCCCTTTCTCTTGGGCGATTCTGCCCTCTCTCTCTGCACGTTCTTTTTCCTCCTGTTGTTCTTGAGCGATCTGCTCCTCTCTCCTCTCGTTGTTCTTGGGCAACGGTTCTCTCTCTCCTCACGTTCTTTATCCTTCTCTTCCTGCTCAAGCAATTTCTGCTCCCCTCTCTCCTCACGTTCTCTTGCTCTTCCGCCTGGCATCGCCCACTCCGGGCTCTGAACCCATGCTCAGATCTTGCCCTGATAGTCCCATGTCCTTCCCAGCGGACATGTAGAATTTGAAATCCTCGTTTTGTTGGGCTCTGGTATTAGCCATTTTGAAATAATGGTTATATGATATGTCTGAAAAGACTCAGGTTGTCTGAAAAGACTCAGTTGCAGGAATCTGAAACACTCAATGGTTCAGACTGCAGGAGAATGGATCTGTCTGAATAAGACAGGTGATTAGTGGGAAGTCTGGAGGAGACTCTTTTTGTTAAAATTTGATAAGTGTCTTGAAAGACGTGGTGGCTCTGGCGAACGAATTTAATGTGTGTCTCTGGAAGACGAAGTTGACTTGTCATTGCCTCGACTTACGGCTGTAGCGTGAAGTTAAGGAGCTGTTCTAACGAACTAGAATGATCCGTCCTGTAAGAGCTAGATGTGTGTGACCACACTATAATGTCTCAAAAGGACTTAATTTTGCTTCTGCAGGAATGAGAAATGCCAATGCGCGATGAATTTTAGAGTCTGTAAGGACTGGAATTGATAGTTCCCGCCACGTGCGACGTAGAATTTTAGGAGTCTCTGAATTTGAGAAATTTTACTAATGCAAGCACGTAGAATTTTAGAGTCCCTGAGGACTGAATTTGAGTACTCCTCGCCACGTGCACGTAGAATTTTAGGAGTCCCTGTGACTGAATTTGGAGAAATTCTCAATGTACGACGTAGAATTTTAGAGTCTCTGAGGACTGGAATTTGAGAAATTCTCGCCACGTGCGACGTAGAATTTTAGGAGTCTCTGAGGACTGGAATTTGGAGAAATTCCTGCCACGTGCGACGTAGAATTTTAGGAGTCACTTAGGACTTGGAATTTGTGGAATTTGAGGAATTCCTGCCACGCGACGAATTTTAGGAGTCACTTAGACTTGAATTACGATTCGTCCCTTTAGACTTAGAAATTACTAACGGGAAACCTAAAGAAAATGTATGCTGGAAATGAAATGGGGAAGAAAAAATGCTACACGCGGGCATAAGTGGGGTGGGGTGCAGGTCGTCGGTCAACACCGAGGTATTTTTAGATTCTCTAAGAATGAACCCGTGATATGTATAGACCGCCTGGGATTCCGGGGAGTTTCCCAGTCGTCTGGAGAGGATAACAGTACAACGGCTTCAGTAATTTTCCTATAAGCGGAGTTTAAATTTCGCTTTCCTAACACCTAACTCGGAATTCTAACTACACTGAGAGAATTTCTCAGCAATGCAAGCTGACTCTGTCGTGTCCTTAATGGGAATTTTATTTCAAGGCTTTCAAATAACAGTTCAAGCACCTGAAATGCGAAGTAAAATTTATCACAGAGGAATTTCTTTCGCACTATTCTCGAAGCAAGAATATGGCAAGGATTTTAACACAGAGGAATTTCTGCACTATTCCTCGAAGCAAAGGATGGTTAGCACTGGTTATTTCCTAACTACCTATCCTGAAAGGCATGCATTAACTAATCTAATACGCGGTCTTTTCTCTCAGTGATTACATGCGTCCCTATTTCTAATTCCTAGGAACAGTCACGATTGTAAAAAGGTTTTGCTAAGATTAACACATTACTTACGTGGAATTTTCTGGATCTGTGTGCTGGTTTTACACATAAGGTTCGTAATTGTCTCGTACCCAGCTTAGCTTTGCTAATAGCTGATCTGGCAAGTTGCAAATGCAATAAAGCAACGCTAGGGGAACTGCACTGCAAACGAGATCTATGGCCAGGCTCATTTACGTTTTTCCGTGGTTTTAGTTTGAAATATTTGTGAGACAGCAACAATTTAAGGTAATTTAGCTCAGATTCTGACTTCGTGGGTACGGGAAACGTAAAAAGAGGAAAAACAAAGGAGAATTTCATATGAGCATAGGCTCTTGTTACTGAGGGAAATATTACGCAAACACGTGGGCAAATTTAAAGGAGTGTATTACATAAATGATATCAGTACGGGAAAGAGAACTCAAGTAGATTACTATCCTGAAGGAGATTCTACGATTGAATGAAACTGGGGATTCCAGACACAGTCCGAAAAGTTTAATGAGATAGATCCCTCTGAAATGAGATATGCACATTATACGCCAGTAATGAAAATAGAAGGGAAAGAATAATGAATTAGAAGCTGAATTGAGGGAAGCAAAGGAGAATAAAGACTATTACTGTCGACAAGAGTATGGACATTAGACAAGGGTGATTTCTGGCTTTCCTTAAGCAAATATTACGAGACAAAAGCGTGACTGGAAATGGGGCTCTTCCAGGGCACTTTACCTAGCAGATTTTCCGAGGGCGCGAGAAGGCGGTCCGTGGATGACTTGGCGATTTCCGAGGATCGAGTTACTCCACGGCAGAGATGCAAGGGCTTCCAGAAGGGACAAGGCGATGGGGACTGAACCCAAGCAATGGCGCAGGCCCGAGGAATATTGTCGGCGGGCACGAGGAAAAGTATACTTTGAAAGGGCCACGTGGTTAGATGCAAGGGCATCGATGGGGGCTGTTGATTAAAGCGCCTTCACCCATATCTTCCAGCCCGCGCGGTGTGTCGCATCTGGCTTGCTTTTTATCCTCCTATGGGGCAGGGGCGTCCAACACAGATGTTTTGACTCATTGCACCTGCCGTGCTCCGCAGGGAGAAGTTTTACTGTAGGAGAAACACCCAAGCCAGATTACTTTTTGCCTGAAGGAAAGATCTTTATCAAAAATGGGAGCGCTTTAATCTTTTAAACCTCTTGTTTTTAAGTCGATAGACAGATGGTTCATCGATCGGCCGGCTGGCAGTAAATGAACCACAACAGAACAATCCAACAACAACAAAGGAGGGGAGAGTTATAGCTTAATTTCCTAATCATAATATATATAGTATCTATATATATATATATATATATATATATATATATATGTTGTTATATATATATATATATATATATATATATATATATATATATCTATATATCTATATCTATATATATCTATATATATATATATATATATATATACTATATATATATATATATATATACATATATATATATATATATATATCTATATATATTTCATATATATCTATATATCTATATATCTATATATCTATATATATATATATATATATATATATATATATATACATATATATATATATATATATATATATATATATATATATATATATATATATATATATAGTGACAGTGGAGGATACACTGATCATAGATCTTCTCTTATATATACATATATATATGTTATATATATATATATATATATATATATATATATATATATATATATATATATATATATATACACACATATATATAAATAACTGAATCAATGAAAATATGGAATGTGATGAATATATAAATAAAGATAAAATCCACGAGGAAAGGGAAAACACTGGAGTACTCATGAGGCCTTCGACTCTTTCGTCCTTTACTTAGCAGACTGGAAGAAACATAAAGTAAGTTTAACAAAGAAAGCTCATATAAATGACAGAAGGGGATTATAAAGGAAAAATATCTACCTGAACTATTAACGAAGAATCAGTAGAACTGCTAAAACAGGGCTAAATATTTAAACGGTTTTACGCGATTAGATCAACCATTCAGAAGCAGGACAGGACAGGACAATTAAAAGATTATACAAGGACGTGACTGACCACCCAAAAAATATTAGTACAACTAAATAATTCTGGGGGTTTTTTGTAAACAATAATAATTTTTGCAAGATGAACATTTTTACAAATAAAAAATTATATGAAACATACGGATACATAGGAAATACTGTATATATAAGGTAACTAATTTGTATTAAGTCAGTGATTTTATTCAATACAGGGGTCCAAATAATACATGCATTATTTGGACCCCTGTATTAGAAAAATGTTCAAGAATGACCTAACAGATAAAATCACTGACATATTATTTGGACCCCTGTATTAGAAAAATGTTCAAGAATGACCTAACAGAATGTATTATTTGGACCCCTGTATTAGAAAAAAATGTTCAAGAATGACCTAAATTAGATAAAATCACTGACTTAATCTGCAAATTAGCTACTCATAGATATTCTATATATCCACATGTTTAGTTATAATAATTATTTGTAAAAATGTTCATCTTGCAAAAATTATTATTGTTTACGAAAAAAGAGAATTATTTTGTTGTACTACTATTTTTTGGGTGGTCAGCCACGTCCTTGTATAATCTTTTAATTGTCCTGTCCATGCTTCTGAACGGTTGATCCTAATCCTTTGTAAAACCTCTTAAATATTTAACCCTGTTTTGGCAGTTCTACTAATTCTTCAATTGTGTTGGATTCCAGGTAGATATTTTTCCTTTATAATCCCCATCTGTCATTTATATGAGATTTCTTTGTAAACTTTTATATTTCTTCAGTCTGCTAAGTAAAGGACGAAAGAGTTGAAAGGCCTCGCAGCACTCAGGTAGCTTCTCCTGAAAAAGACAGGATATATATATATATATATATATATATATATATATATATATATATATATATATATATATATATATATATATATATATATATATATATATATATATCCTGTCTCTTTTTCAGGAGTCCAATCCCCTTGCAAGATCTGTTATAATTTGTACAATTAAGATCACATATAAATATATATATCCCTTCGTCTTTTCAGGAGTCCAATCCCCTGGAGTGTAAGATCTGTTATAATTTGTACAATGAAGATCACTGCCCGAGGATTCTCCCTTGTTCCCATGAGTTCTGCGGCCGTTGCATCAAAGGACTCATCTCTTCCCAAATGAAACGCTGTGTCCTCTGTCGTGAGGACTTTAAGTCAAATTCACAGCTGAAGACTCCTGCGATTAACAGAGGCTCTCAGATGCTGCACAGCAGCATCATCCCCAAGATTACAAGACAAAACCCCACTAAAAACCAAGAAACCTCACAGTTTTTCCTAAAAGACGAAGCATTCCAGAAGAATATTACCGCTATATGATGTCTGCCAGAGCAGAGGTTGAGGTTAAGGGGCCTGAAAGTTCATGAAAATTGCGAGTAGTTGTAGTGGTGCCATAGTAGAATATTATACAGTTACTGAGAATGCTGCTAATACAGCGCAATACTTACATCAAAGCTCATCCTCTCAACTGAAAACATAACAGATTTCACTAGCAATGTCATGACAGTTATAGAAGAACTGTGACAGCAGCCAAGAGATGTGCGAACATTATCATATCAAGAGCTGTTATTTTCCTTTCTTCTCTGTTCACTCACTTACACACTGAAAGCAGTATTCCTTCTTTCTTCTGGGCAGCTCGTCAAGCTTCACGCTCGGTATTTGAAAATGACTATTACAAACTTATATGAAATGAATATAAAATGCTTTGTTTAGTTCGTGCCTACCAGCAACTGATATTTTATTTTGTTGTTTCAGATCTTTCTAATTTTACAGATACATATCATATTATTAAATCTTCGATTGATCATAATATCTCGTATCGTTTACTCCAACAGGAGAACCGAATAACAGACAGATCCAGAATAGTTCAACAAAGTCGAAGGCAGAGATTTGTCGTGAATAACACGGTGTTACGGAGTTGCTTTCGCAGAAAATCAAAACATTAAATGGTTTAACAACAGATTTAGAGACCGAACGAGATGATGATAATACTAGTTTGTTTCAACTCATTACTTTACAAAGCTTGATTCTGCAGAGGTCAAGTGCACTATTACTTCACATATTGAGGAGTGCATCAGATTTGATGTTTCGGTGGGGAAACCGACAAGTGTGTGTGTGTGTAGCAGCTTGAACATTCAGGATTTTGTTTTTTCTGTGCCATTCACTCTGTTCTCTATTACTTATTCGTGTTATCATTCCATCTTATTATTTATTTATATGTTATAGTGATTATTATTTCTTCTTTTTTAATTGAGCATGATTTCACAAATCACAAATCATACTCAATTAAGAAGAAGGAAATAGCTAATGAGTCACTGCCCAACGCCAAATGGAATAGTAAGGGAATGATAACTTACGGATAGAGTAGTAAATTCTGGGGTGGAATGAGCAAGGAAAACAAAATCCCTGAACGAGATTACAGCAGTGTTTGAAATAACACACACACACACACTTGTCGGTTTCCCACCAGGGGCATCCAGAGATACAGATGGCTGCCCAGTATGGGAGGTGAAATTGCGCTGACTCTGCAAGGATAGGCTTTGTAAAGTAATGGGTTGTTTGAAACAAACTAGACATTATCATCATCCTTGTCACATTCCTCAAAGCCTGTTGACTAGATGTTTCTGAGGACACCATTTAATGTTTTGGCTTTCATGTAAGAAAAGGCTCCATGAGCTTACCGCGGATATTCCTACGACAAAGTCTCTCTCTTCATTTTGTTGTTCTTCTGGATCTGTCACAATATTTTCCAGTTCTCCTTTCATCCTTAACATTTCCTGTTAGACAACTCAAAGAGGACAAAGCGATTACAGGGATAATTGTGATCAATCAGGATTTGAAAATGTCTGGAATATATGTCTATAAGACTAGAAAGATCCCTGAACTGAAAAGCTTCATAAATCAAAGAGAAATATAATAGATTTGCTGTTAAGGACAGACTAAATTAAAACTTTAATTTTATATTCATTTCATATAAAGTTTTATGTGAATCATTTTCTGAAATGCCTGGTAGGCCTTAGGATGAGCTTGACAGATGCCAAGTAGTTTGTAAATTCTTCCATGTGTAGAGTGCTAGGTGAGTAGGAGAGAGAGAGAGCCAACTTACCTTCTTGATATGATAATGTTCCTTTTTGTCCTCTTGAAACTTTGATACAGTTTCTTCTATAGCCTGAAGAAACTCGGTAGTTTCTTTCATCATGACATTTGCTGAAGTGAAGTCTGTTGCTGCTTTCAGTTGAGAGTTAGAAGCTTTGATGCTTAAAGTATTGCGTTGTATCGTCGCAAGCTTGTTCTCTAGTAGCTGTATATGCAGATCAATGTTCTCCAGAGT
Organism: Macrobrachium rosenbergii; assembly: GCF_040412425.1. Classification (NCBI taxonomy): domain Eukaryota; kingdom Metazoa; phylum Arthropoda; class Malacostraca; order Decapoda; family Palaemonidae; genus Macrobrachium; species Macrobrachium rosenbergii. The sequence continues at coordinate 4,422,520 of NW_027100729.1, forward strand.
TTTACTACTGCCAAGCTTTACCACTACAACTGCTTTTCGCAGTTTTCTTGAACTTTCAATCAGGCCCTTAACCTCAGCCTCTGCTCCCTGGCAAACATCGATGCCTCTCTTGGTAATATTCTTCCTGGAATGCTTCGTCTTTAGGAAAAACTTCTTGGGGTTCTTGGTTTTAGTGGGGTTTTGTCTTATGTGCGGGGATGATAGCTGCTGTGCAGCATCTAGGAGGCCTCTGTTAATCATGAGGTCTTCAGCTGAATTGGCTGTAAAGTCCTCACGACAGAGGACACAGCGTTTCATTTGGGAAGAGATGAGTCTCGATGCAACGGCCGCAGAACCTGCGGGGAAGGGAGAATCTCGGCAGTGATCTTCATTGTACAAATTATAACAGATCTTACACTCCAGGATTGGACTCTGAAAAGACAGGGATATATATATTTATATGTGATCTTAATTGTACAAATTATAACAGATCTTACACTCCAAGGATTGACTCCTGAAAAGACAGGATATATATATATATATATATATATATATATATATATATATATATATATATATATATATATATATATATATATATATATATATATATATATATATATAGAAAGGGAAACACTGAGTGCTATGAGGCCTTCAACTCTTTCTGTCCTTTACTACAGACTGAAGAAATATAAAAGTTTACAAAGAAATCTCATATAAATGACAGATGGGATTATAAAGGAAAATATCTACCTAAATCCAACACAATTGAAGAATTAGTAGAACTGCCAAAACAGGGTTAAACATTATTATTTTACAATAATAGGATCAACTGTCCAATATGATAATAATGGCAAAGATTGAAAAACAAGATGTCATCATCAAATATAGTACAACAAATATTTTCTTCTTTTCGTAAACAATAATAATTTTTGGTAAGATGAACATTTTACAAATAAAAATTATTATATTAAACATGTGGATATATAGAATATATATATATAAGGTAACTAATTTGCATCAAGTCAGTGATTTTATCTGTTTAGGCTATTCTTGAACATTTTTCTAATACAGGGGTCCAAATAATACATTCAGGGTCATTCTTTGAAACATTTTTCTAATACAGGGGTCCAAATACAGTTAGTGATTTTATCTGTTAGGTCATTTTGAACATTTTTCTAATACAGGGGTCCAAATAATGCATGTATTATTTGGACCCCTGTATTAGAAAATGTTCAAGAATGACCTAACAGATAAAATCACTGACTTATTACAAATTAGTTACCTTATATATACAGTATTTCCTATGTATCCGTATGTTTCATATAATTTTTTATTTGTAAAAATGTTTATCTTGCAAAAATTATTATTGTTTACAAAAACCCCAGAATTATTTTAGTTGTACTAATATTTTTTGGGTGGTCAGTCGCGTCCTGTATAATCTTTTAAATTGTCCTGTCCTGTCCCTGCTTCTGAATGGTTGATCCTAACTTTGTAAAACCGTTTTAAATATTCAACTCTGTTTTGGCAGTTCTACTGATTCTTCAATTGTGTTGATTTCAGGTAAGATATTTTCCTTTATAATCCCCTTCTGTCATTTATATGAGCTTTCTTTGTAAAACTTACTTTTTATATTTCTTTCAGTCTGCTAAGTAAAGGACGAAAGAGTCGAAAGGCCTCGCAGTACTCCAGTGTTTCTCTCGTGGATTTTATCTTTATTTATATATTCATCACATTCCATATTTTCGTGATTCAGTTATTTATATATATATATATATATATATATATATATATATATATATATATATATATATATATATATATATATATATATATATATATATATATATATATAAGGAAAGTCTATGATCAGTGTATCCTCCTCACTGTCACTATATATATATATATATATATATATATATATATATATATATATATATATATATATATATATATATATATATATATATATATATATATATATGTGATATAGATATATAGATATATAGATATATATAGATATATAGATATATATATATATATATATATATATATATATATATATATATATATATATATATATATATATATATATAGATATATATAGATATAGATATATAGATATATATATATATATATATATATATATATATATATATATATATATATATATATATATATATATATATATATATATATATATATATAGATATATATATATTATGATTAGCAAGAATTCATTTAGCAAACTACCTCTCCTTTGTTAAGTTGTTGGATTGTTCTGTTGTGGTTCATTTATCGTTTAGCTGCCGATCGATAGACCATCTGTCTATCGACTTAAAAACAAGGGTTTAAAAGATTACAAGCCCCATTTTTGATAAAGATCTTTCCTTCTTCGGAGGCAAAAGTAATCTGGCTTGGGCAGCCCCAGGCCAAAACCTCCCGCGCAGCAGGTGCAATGAGTCAAAACATCTGTGTTGGACGCCTCTGCCCCAGGAGGATAGCAGAAACCCACGCAGGTCGACACACACGCCGGGCTGAAGATATGGAGTGAAGACGCCGCCAACACCTGGCCCCATCGATGCCCTTGCATCCTAACCACGCGGTCTCTTCCAGCATACTTTTCCTCGTGTTCTTCGGCTGGGCCATTCTCGAGCCCACACGCCATTGCTTGAGTTTCGAGAGTCCCATCGCTTGTCCCACGGAAGCTCCTGCATCTCACCACGTGGAAGTAACTCGCCCGAAATCGCAAGTCATCCACGGACCGCTTTCTACGCCGCCTCGAAAATTGCTAAGGTAGCGCCCTGAAAGAGCCTCTATTTCGTCACGCGAACTCTGTAACATTTGCTTAAGGAGAAATAGAAATCACCTCTTTGTCTAATGTCCGTGCACCTCTTTGCATCGGCAGGTATTAATTCTTTATTACTCCTTTGGCACCCTCAGTGCAGCTTGAATTCATTATTCTTTTTGTTCATTTTCATTAATATGCATAATGCATATCTCTCATTTTGGGAGGGATCCCATTCGTGGAAGCTGACTGTGTCTGAACTTCAGTTTCATTCAATCCAGTAGGAATCTCCTTCAGATAGTAATCTACTTGGAGTTCTCTTTCCTGCATTGATATCATTTATGTAAATACACTCCTTTAAATTTGCTCATTTGTTTTACGTATTTCCTCAGTAACAGGAGTCCTATGCTCATATGAAATTCTCCCTTTGTTTTCCTTTTTTACGTTTTCCTGTACCCACGAAGTCAGAATCACAAGGCTAAATTACCTTAAATTGTTGCTACCTGTCTCACAGAGCATATTTCAAACTAAACCACGGAAAAACGCAAAATGGCGACCTGGCCATAGATCTCGCTTTTGCAGTTGCAGTTCCTCTAGCGCTGCTTTTATTGCATTTGGGTAACTTGCCAGATCAGGGCCATTAGCAAAGTTTTCAAGCTGGTACGAGACAATTACGAACCTTATGTAAAAACCAGCACACAGATCCAGAAAATTCCACGTAAAGTAATGTGTTAATCTTAGCAAAACCTTTACAATCGTGTGACTGTTCCTAGAATTAGAAATAGGACGGCGTAATCACTGAGAGAAAAGAACCGCCGTATTAGGATTCGTTAATGCATGCCTTTCAGGATAGGTAGTTAGAAACAACCAGTGCTAATCCATCCTTTGCTTCGAGGAATAGTGCAAATTCCTCTGTGTTAAAATCCTTGCCATATTCTTGCTTCGAGGAATAGTGCGTAAAGAAATTCCTCTGTGATAAATTTTACTGCATTTCGAATTAGCTTAACTGTTATTTAGGCGCGAATAAAATTCCAATGCAGGGGACACGACGAAGTCAGCTTTGCATTGCTGAAATTCTTCAGTGTAGTTAGAATTCGAGTTAGGTAAGTTAGAAAGCTAAATTTAAACTCCGCTTTATAGGGAAAATTAATAGGCCGTTGTACTGGTTATTTCCTCTCAGACGACTGGGAAACTCCCGAATCCCAGACGGTCTATACATATATCGGTTCATTCACCCAGAATCTAAAATACCGTGTTGACCAACGATTTGCACTCCCACCCCCGCCCATGCCCGCTGCAGCATTTTTTTTTTTCTTCCCATTTCATTTCCCAGTGACATTTTTTCTTTGCTTCGTTAGTAATTTCTAAGTCCTAAGGGACGACTGTAATTCCAAGTCCTATGACTAAAATTTATTGTCGTGACGTGGCGAGAATTCCTCCAAATTCCACAAATTCCAAGTCCTAAGTGACTCCTAAATTCACGCGACGTGGCGAATTCTCCAAATCAGTCCTCAGAGACTCCTAAAATTCTACGTCGCACGTGGCGAGAATTTCTCCAAATTCCAGTCCTCAGAGACTCCTAAAATTCTACGTCGTACGTGGCGAGAATTTCTCCAAATTCCAGTCCTTAGGGACTCCTAAAATTCTACGTTGCACGTGGCGAGAATTACTCCAAATTCCAGTCCTCAGAGACTCAGGTTTCACGCCAGACGCGGGCGCAGAATTTTCTCCAAATTCCAGTCTCAGAGACTCCTAAAATTTACGTCGCGACGTGGCGAGAATTTCTCCAAATCTAGTCTCAGAGACTCCTAAAATTTAATGGCCGCAGACGTGAAGCGAGAATTTCTCATTCTCAAGTGAAACTCAAAAATTAAGTCCTTTTGAGACACATAGTGTAGGTCACACACATCTAAGCTCTTACGGACGGGATCATTCTAGTTCGTTAGGAACAACTCCTTAACTTCACGCTACAGCCGGCCAAGTCCGGAAGGTGACAGGGAACCAACTACGCTCCGAGACACCACATTAAAAATTCGTTCGCCAAGAACCACCACGTCTTTCCAAGACATATCAAATTTTAACAAAAAGTCTCCTCAGACTTACTAATCACCTGTCTTATTCAGACAGATCCATTTCTCCTGCAGTTCGAACCATTGGAGTGTTTCCAGATTCTGCAACTGAGTCTTTTTCGACAACCTGAGTCTTTTCTCAGATATCATATAACCATTATTTCAAAATGGCTACCAGAGCCCAACAAAATGAGGATTTGAATTCTACATGTCCGCTGGGAAGGACATGGGACTATCAGCAAGATCTGAGAGCATAAGACCAAGAGCGAGTGGACGATGCCAAGGCGGAGAGAGCAAGAGAACGTGAGGAGAGAGAGAGGGCAAGAATTGCCCAAGAGCAGGAGAAGGATAAAGAACGTGAGGAGAGAGAGAGGGAACGAATTGCCCAAGAACAACGAGAGGAGAGAGAACGAATCGCTCAAGAACAACGGGAGGAAAAAGAACGTGCAGAGAGGGAGAGAGACAGAATCGCCCAAGAGAAAAGGGAGGAACGAGAATGGGAAGATCGAGAGCGACAGCGCGCCCACGAGCTCCAGATGCTAGAACGACAGCCCGCCACTCGTTTCGCTCGCGATGCAGAGTGCCTCAGCCAAGCTCAATTGCTCATGCCAAAATGGACCGAGTCCGACCCGGCATGGCTTGAAAGGGCCGAACGAGTCCTGAGTGCTGCGATCTCTCCCCGCGAACTCTCCCTTGTGCTCACTAAATTCCTGGGCGGAAAGGCCTCGTTGCCTACCACGCCCTTCCCGCAGACGCATCGGGAAACTGGGCCGTGCACGCCAAGCAGTCACGAAGGTGACGATTACCCCCGAGCCGGTGGAGAGACGTTGGAGAGAGCAGTTCAGAGAAGCAGGCCAGACTCTTGGTCCGATTGGGCGTACCATTCGAGCGGCACTGACAAAATGGCTCGACCAAGGAGCCACTAACAATCGCCGAGGTACTGCGCGTTTAAATTCGAGCATTTCCCGCGCCACGCCTCCCGCCTCGCCACCCATATAGTGGAGCTCCAGCAACACTCACCGAGCGTTGCCAACAGCAGAGACATGTGGGAAAAACTCACCACCCTCAAGAAGGATCCATGGGGCGGAAGATAAATCGCCCGTCCCTCCTCGGAGGTTCAAATTCCCACAAAAATGGGAACTCGGGCAAGCCCCTAACTTGCCATTATTGCAAGAAAATGGGGCATTCCTCCGAACAGTGCCGGAACAAGAAACCGGCTCCTCTCTCTCCCGAAAACCGACAATAACTCGCCCACGCCTCACAGGCAGCGAAAGACTTTAGCCAGACCTTTGCACGGCGGCAAGGTCTATGGCCATTCTCCCGCATGGGCGAAATGCTCCACGCACAATAAATCAAATACTCCCCACCGCCGCCTTGGCCGTCACAGATCCTGTCAGGCCCTCCCGCTGAGGCGGCCTGTACACGCGGGCCCTCCACGCAGGTAGTGAGCCCACGCCACGAGTCACTGCATTTGAGGTGACTGGCGCACAAACTTCCTCATCCGAAGGACAGAGTTCCCACGGAGCTATCACAATAGACGGCAAAACTCGTCACGATCGAGAATAAATCAGTTTAAAATGATAATTCTTTACGGTCCAATTGAGAGTCATGCACTCACCAATCCAAAATTTGCAATCTTGTAGCAAGCCATCTCCCGGGAGGCTATATCATCTCTGGCAGGACTTTCAGTCCCCACTGAAACACAATCTAGGTCCCCATTCCCTCGACCATCCCGCGGCGCGAGTAATCCTCCCCGCTTCCTCTCGTCAAGACTGGCGCCCCTGGGTACCAGGAGGACGTGTAGTCCCCACCTGTGCCACCTGAGTACGATGTACAGTGGCCCCCCCCGATCGGTTCCCGATCCACCCCAGTGCCCGCCCTGCCTCAGTGCCAGTGCCAGGTCTTCAACTGTGATCTCCCCTTCAGGAGATGCCACCCCTGCCGGTGCCACTTGCATGCTCCCGGGAGCAGGGGCCAAGCTCGGTCCGCCCTGACCGACGAAAGCCCAAGAAACCCTGATAGCGCCTGACTCTGCTCCTAGTGCCAGCGCCAGAGCCGCCACGCCGCCGACTCCATTCACGGATCCAACTCAGGACCCCCTCTCTTCCTCTCGCCTGGCACCGCTACCAGCGGCCGGGCCAGAGAGACGGTTCCTCCCGACCACCGCGAAGCTCACCTGCAGGTGCGGCCTCGCAACCCGTGCCCGAGCTGGTCAACGCTACCCGCGAAAGCCGCCACGCCACCCCGACCGCTCCTCTCTGCTTCCCAGCTCATCGCCGACGGCAATTGCAAGTCAGGGATTCTCATCTCACTTCTGGCCGATGAACTACAAGAGCCGCTGACGGATCATGGTAGAACCCGCGACGAACACTCCCGCGTCAGCTGTCGCGATCAGCAGGCCCAGGTGGTACTCCGCCGCTCCGTCGCGGGCCCGCTTCCCCGGCCGAGGACGCACTGTCCCATTAAGAAAGACTGAGGCGGCACCATTCACGGGCGTGGGACATTCCAGTAATTTACAAAGAGCTCTAGAGCTCCCATGGCACCTGTGCCACCATTTCATTTTTCGAAGGTCTGGCACCCCTAATCCAGAAGGGGATGTCAGGACCTCTCTATCTTCTTCCGTTCTCAGGAACTGCTATCTCTCTACTATCCTCTACTAATCTTCCCTTAAATTACCCCCACAAGAGGCAATTAAAATACGGGATACCATTCCTCACACAATGTATAAACTATTAAGAATAACAGAGTGAGAAGTGCACGCCCTTTGCGCCCATACCTTGGCACCGGGCGTGTAAGTCAGCCCCTCCTGAAGGAGCCGCGTCTCTTCGCGCACTTTCCTCGCCTCTGGGACTGAAGTGATATCCGCCAGAATTTATAGGCGTAGGACGATAAATTCCTGCCCAACACAATAAAACCTCACTTTTCCCTTAGCTCTTCTGCCAATATCATTTACTTTCTTTTAGTCATTTAGTTATCTTTATTTTAATGAATCGCAAGTCATAAACTTGCCCTGTGATTTAAATGCCCTTTTTCGTGAAGCTCTGAGAGACGTGTCCCGCTCTTTCATATGTGTCAAGTTTCATTCAGAATGTCTTGGTAAATTTCTTTTGTTATTATTATCCCTTTCCCTTCCATTATAAGACCTCACATCTTTTGTCTGCTCGCCCTGGTCATAACATGGAGTACTGAGTGGGCAGGACGATAAAATAAACGTAGTTTAAGGTTAGCTAATTAAAACTCACGAATACTCTACCGCACACCGACTGTCACCCCGTAAAGTCATCTCTCAGCCGCTGAACGACATAGCTGAGCAAAGCACGTTAAACGAAGATAAATTATCAATGCGAATTTGTATAGTCATTACAATATGGTAAAAGGGGATGTCATTTACAAAAATAAACGCTGTTTTTCATTTACACAGCCTCTTAAAGGCAGATTGTACTAACCGCATGCATTTTATCTAAAATTAAGTAACCGTGTATTTTAATTCTTGAACAATAAACCTTTCTTTTCATTTGTTGGCCATAGCCTCTACATACGTGGTCCTATAATAATTCACTCAATTCACAATTGTTCTAGTCACATTATAAAGTTAATGGTGGGTACCCAAATCTAAAGTACTATTCTTTTTGCAAGTGTTGTCCACTTTGCGTTCTGTTAACGAAAATTGTCCCAATGTGTTATTAAAAGTAACGTCACAGCTTCATAAAACCCTTAGGAGTAAAGTTCATTGCAAGGCAGAATGTAGAGTAACGTAAAGCATTTGCCGCTCATTCTTGAATATCGATGTACACACCCGAAGGAGGTATGTACATCATCTTGTATGGGGAGGTATTATGATTAGCAAGAATTCGCTGGCAAACTACCTCCCCCCCCTCCTTTGTTGTTGTTGGATTGTTCTGTTGTGGTTCATTTACTGCCAGCCGGCCGATCGATAGACCATCTGTCTATCGACTTAAAAACAAGGGTTTAAAAGATTAAAGGCGCTCCCATTTCTGATAAAGATCTTTCCTTCGAGGCAAAAGTAATCTGGCTTGGGTGTTTCTCCTACAGGCTGAACCTCGCTGCGGCAGGCAATGAGTTAAAACATCTGTGTTGACGCCCCCGCTCTAGGAGGATAAAAAGCAGAATCACTAGGTCGACACACGCGGCTGGAAGATATGGAGTGAAGACGCTCACAACACTTTGGGCCTACCATGCCCTTGCATCCTAACCACGGCCTTCCAAAGTATACTTTTCCTCGTGCCTTTCGACCGTATTCCTCGAGCCCACACGCCATTGCTTGGAGTTTCGAGGAGTCCCCATCGCCTTGCCCCCACGGAAGGCCCTTGCATCTCACCACGGAAGAAACTCGTCCTCGGAAATCGCAAGTCATCCACGGACCGCCTTCACGCGCCCTCGAAAATCTAAGGCGTAGCGCCCTGAAGAGCCCCACTTCAGTCACGCTTTTGTCTCAGAATATTTGCTTAAGGAGAAAGCCAGAAATCACCCTTGTCTACGTCCGCGAAACTTCTGCATCGGGCAGTATTAATTCTTTATTACTCCTTTGCACCTCAGTGCAGCTTCAATTCATTATTCTTTTGTCTATTTTCATTACTGGCGTATAATGTGCATATCTCTCATTTCAGAGGATCCTATCTCGTGGAAGCTGACCAGGTCTGAATCCTAGTTTCATTCAATCCAGTAGGAATCTCCTTTCAGATAGTAATCTACTTGAGTCTCTTCCCTGCATTGATATCATTTATGTAAATACACTCCTTTAAATTTGCCACGTGTTTGCAATATTTCCTCAGTAACAAGAGCCCTATGCTCATATGAAATTTTCTTTGTTTTCTCTCTTTTTACGTTTTCCCGTACCCACGAAGTCAGAATCACAAGGCTAAATTACATCTTAAATTGTTGCTACTCGTCTCACAGAGCATATTTCAAACTAAAAACCACGGAAAAACGTAAATATATATATATATATATATATATATATATATATATATATATATATATATATATATATATATATATATATATATATATATATGATCAGTGTATCCTCACCACTGTCACCTATGTGGCTGAATCTTGGAACCTAACAGCAAAGATTTCATTTCAAAGCATGAAACGATGCAGAGGGAACATGAGAGAATTATGCAAGATCTAACTTGGAAGGACAGAGAAACAGCTGAGTGGAGGTGTCAAAAAAAAATCCAAAGTAAAGGAAACTTGAAACCATCATTAAGCTCATGGAAGTGGGTGGGCACATTGCCAGGATGGCAGACAACAGACGGACATCACAAACAACCTTCTTCCCATTTTCAAAAAGTACGCACTGAATTCATTAAGTTATGAAAGAATGTAAATTTGAATTTAATGGTAAATTTTACTCACAAAATTTTGGTATGGTAATTTTTAACCCTTTATCTCCAGTATTATATTTGTATATTGAATTTTAGAAAGCAAAATGTTAAATAAAATCATTCCAAGCAATGTAGTATGGTTCAGGTATGTTGGCGAAATAATATTTGTTTGGCCAGGAAACGAAAATACAAATAACTGCTTTGTTAAATGAATTGAATAAGTACCATGAATGAAATTTACTATGGAAATGGAAAAGTATAGTTGCCTACCCTTTTTGGATGTCCTCATACGAAGAAATAGTGGTGGGTTTAAATATACTGTGTATAGAAAACCCACTAATATTTCTTCCTATGCGCATTTCTATTCCGGACAAAGCAATAAGGTTAAAAAATCAGTGTTTTCATCTATGTTTTTAAGAGCATTACGGGTATGTAGCCCTGAATTTATTGATGAGGAAATAGATAAGATTAGGAATCCAGGCAAGAGATTGAAATATCCTGACAGTGTATTAAACAGTGCACTTGAAGCGGCAAAAAAGACTATGTATCAAAACCGAAAAGAACCTTACAACACCAAAAAATTTGCTTGTACTGCCTTATAATAATAATGAAAGATATCCTCCCATCTTCTTAAGAATTTTGCAGCATGTCCCATTTAAGAACAATAATACAATGAAAATATAACGTGCAAAGAATTTCTTAACATTACTAAAGGGTGTATATATAAAATTCCATGTAAGTCTTGTAACAACTTTTATACTTGCCAAACTGGGAGAGCACTGGAAAAAAGAACTGAACAGCATAAGAAATGTGTGAGATATGCACAGGGGAACAGTCGTATTTTTGTACATGTTAGTGAGAACAATCGTGCTATCAACTGGGAAGGGGCAAAAAGGATTGTATATTCTAATAATGCACTGGAAAGGAATATCATTGAATCTAGCTTTATAAAAGAAAGTTACAACCATAATATGAATATCAGCTAAGGATGAAACTTGATCCTTTAATATCAAAAAGAAACTTGTAAATTGTTTAAATTCTTTAAGGTAGGCAGAGATGAAGAATATAGGATTATCATATTTGTAAACACAGTACAGGGGCAGTAGTGTTAATGAGTTTCCAAACTCCTTCTCCCTGACACCTCTCAGGTGTGGATCTGAGGTCGCCTAAGTTCGGTATGTTTATCAGTATTGTCCCCTGAGAGTATATTGTGATTTTTAGCCAAATGAATTTTGAAGGCCACTTTTACCTCGACACCGGCCGGTGGGTAGCTACGTAGTCTCTAACGGTTGTGCATGTTCGTCAGTACTGTTCCTAGTATATATATATATATTTGTGACTTATACTCTGTATCAGTCCTGCCAATGGCTTGGAAATAAAGTCCAAAACGGCTGACCTACACTTGTCTCTTATTTTTCACCTGCAATGTGTGATAAAATGAATTATGTACAAAAGGATAATAATCATATATATATATATATATATATATATATATATATATATATATATATATATATATATATATATATATAATGTAGACGACACATGAAAGGTGAAAAATTAAAGACCAGGTACCAAGCGCTGCATTAAGTGACACTTCTTCGGGGTACAAAGTAAAATAAATAAAGAGAGACATAAACAAGAAAACTTCACAAAACAAAGATCAAAGCCACCAACAAGCTAAACACCATTACTGAATGCAATCACTAGTTTGAAGTCAAATTGTCACATACCAAACAAAAAATACTTTAAAAATACTTAAGAACTGAAACTACAGTTAGAACAGGCTATTGCTAAAAGGTAACATTGTACTCCTACAATTTTATGAACAAGGCACAGATACGCTGGAGGTATTGCAACAGCATACATGAAAACCAGCAATGACAGCGATCGATCCACATTGGCGGGAACAGAGTCAGAACGGTCCCGACGTGGAAATATGTCATCTAATCAGGTATTGTGGTCGATCCCGAAGCAACACTGAATGAATGTCAGGACTGCTTCATGCAAAATATTCTTGATATATCCAGCCAACTACTGCTGTGTCTGCGATGCTCACTGTCAACCTGAAAGAAAAACAAAGATGATTAGTAGAGGGAGACTCCTCTCGCTACAAGGCACTGCCCTACGCAGCAGGAGGAGGTACTCTCTAGGCGAGGTCACACCGATCGCTCCCGCCCCTGGTCTTCAGTCAACGAGTAAGCGAAGAGGGCGAAGGAGAGAGACCTGCTAAAGGGGAGAAGGAAGAACCTATGGGGAGGAAAAAAAAAAAAAAAACGGACGGGGGAGGCCACCAAGGGCGCCGTGGAAGCGGAACTTATCGACGAACGGATGCAACCTCCCACCCGGCCCGTAATTCTCTGCGCAGGCGGCGAGCAACACTCAGCATAAGTAGGAAGGAATTAGTGATGCCCCTTATACACGGAGGGCGGAAGCCCAAGAAGGGAATGAACTCTTACGTCCCGATGGAATGTAGGGGAGTGAAGATATTACGTCCCAAACTATATCTCCGAAAGTACAGGGGCCCTTCAGTATTTACGTAAAGGGCTGCTGGAAGAGAAGCATTACCATTTGTTTACGCTTACTCCAGTTATGCCCTTGGCCGTCAAACCCAAGACACAGGCAGGGAACGATGGCTTATGCAAGGTTATCACAAATCGTGGGTTTGTATTAACAAATATCAAACACATGTATATATACACAAAAAACAGAAAGATCCCACTGGGATAATAAGAGCTTAACGACAGTCAGGCAGAGAGAACGAAAACACGTCAGCAACGGCATGACGGCCAAAGCAAACTGGAATGTTTACATCCGGCAGGCGGGTATCCCCGCCTACCTGGAGGTAGTTACTGCCTAACCACCTTGCTCAAGAGTTTAACGGCCGTTTCCAGCCTACGCCTGGAAAGTAATTCCCAATGTAAAGGACCGAGGGTTTGTACAGGTAGTGCTCGAGTTACTGATTCAACTTACGATAATTCGCTTTTACGATGGGGTTAGCAATTAATATCGACACGACAATATTTTTTGAAAATATGTATTTTTAAATTTCGCGGGCGACTGGCGCAGGCAACAACGTACAATCACGCAGCGTACGGTGTATGGCGTACGCTGGCCTGAGAGAATGGAATAGGTAGATTAATTGAGTTGACCTTATTTGCTCTCGTTGTGTGGGAAGTTAAAACAGGTCAGTGTTCGTTTGCAATTTTGTGCGTTTGTAAATACAGGTAGTGCATGAGTGACGATAATTCGTCTAACGATAATTTGAGTTTACGATGGAGTTAGCAATTAATACCGGTATGACAATATTTAGAAAATATTTTTAAATTTCGAGCGGGCACAGGCAACAGCGCATACGACAGTTGCCGTAGAATCAGGCAGCAAAGAGACCAACTTACAATAGACCAACTTCTTTTTCTCCATCTCTTTATTCCATCTTCTAGTTAAAAAAGTAAGAGAATGATAAAAGTATTGTTAGTAACCTTATACTCTTGTTAAAATGCGTACAGCCATAAACAACCGAACGAGACTCTGTTGTTTTGCTAATAACCGAATCGGATAACAAATGTTTTGCTTGTATTTCAACCATCGTACGGTTAAACAATTATCGTAGTTATGTTAAAAATGACGTTAAGTACTGATATGTTTTTACACCACCCTTATCCGCTTTGGAGAAAAGATCGGCAAGGAAATATACTGCTACAGTAAATTTAAGCTGCACGTTGTAGCTGAAGCTGAGAAAAGAATGTTCAAGCTGCTAATGACTATAAATTATCGTGCACTGGCAACATGGATGAAACTCGACAGCAAATAAAATTGGAAAGTATTTCAGTCAAAACTACTTGGCACGAAAGAACACATATTACTGCTGTTTTCACGCCAATAAAAGATAAATAGGAAAAGGTCGTAGTATGATGATGAAATCAAGAGAAAATAGCGAACGGAATCCTGATTTTTTTACACAAAACGGCCAGCCAACGTCATCTATTAACGAAGAAAATGGCTAAATTAATTTCACAACGAGACATATTTAAGTTATATTTCAACTTAAAAACACTTCGTATAACGGAAAATATATATGTCCCTTATAAATAAAGTATCTAGAGATTCATTTACACTGACTAGAAGCAAGAAATGCCCTCTGAACCGAGTTAAATGCGGCGTGATAGATTCCCAAACCAAAACATTTGATCGCTATGATCGGAATTCATAATGCAAAAGCAATATAAGAACATTTACGATTGGATACAGTGTAGTAGAGCAAAACTTTTTAAAAGATCCAAGGAAAAGATGCACATTCCTTATTTTGATGTTTGTATAATGAGGTGTTATGTGAAAATAGAATACAGTATAAAATGAAGGCTACCATATATGATATAGGAAAGTGCAGGCTGGGCCTTGTTTCTTATACAATTCTTTGTGCTGACTTATCATGTCATTCTGCATTAAACCTGCAGAATTAGCTGACACTAATAATTACTATACCATTTGTGTATAAAGTATATATACTGTGTAGTGTAGGCTAGACTACCATATATGTATAGATGAAGGTACTGATTACCCTAGTGTAGGCCAGGCCACACTCGAGTTACGATTTCTTCAACAAACGACGGGTTTTGTGGAACCTACCCCATCGTAAGCAGGGGAATACCTGTATATCGTGTCGGAACAAATAATTATTGTTTTATTTGACTCCGGTCTCCCTTCAACCTGTTCACCTGCCTCCTGTTCAGACCATCTCTCAGGACTGATGAGCAGTCCACCTTAGCCGTTCCCTGCTTCCTGTACTGCAATGGGATGCTGCACTGAGTACATATTGTGGCAAAGGAGAAGTCTGTCATAGAGGCTAAGGCAGAGGAGAGTGGTGGTGGCCCTCAGGGAAAGAGTCCTGAAGGGCATCTGGTCAATGCAATGAAAGGAGGAGGTGTTTTGAGACCAGGGCTGCTGAAGAAATCTAGATAGAGCTTTTTTCCTTCACCTTTCCATTCAACCTTCGGCTGAACACCATTGCTGGATTGCGGTTCAACAGGCTTTAATGTTCAAGAGAGGCTTTAGAGAGAGACCCTCAGAGAGAGAGAGAGAGAGAGAGAGAGAGAGAGAGAGAGAGAGAGAGAGAGAGAGAGAGAAGATCCCAAGGGCTCCACAAAGTCTGGGGCCCCAAGTGACACTGACCACCAGAAACGGACGAAAGAAAGAGTCTCCTGGTGAAGGGCGGCGTCAGAGCCTCCTGCTCCACTCCTTCCCACAACTCCCCCCACACACGACCACGACTCTTCCACAACCACAGCCTCACCTATCCCATCTGCCTCTCCCTGAGGCCATAGGGCATCCTCCCCTCCTCCTCCCCCCTCCTCAGAAAAATGGTGCTGATACTCCGCAGGGGCTGACAAATTCCCGGAGGGAATGAGAAGAATGACAGACGTCCTCAGGGGTCACCCTCAGCCAGGAAGGTTGGGACGTCTCCCCAAACAGCCTGTGAGGGGAATTCGGGCAATTTTAATCATATTCAAAAGGGCATCCACTCCCGGACCCCTGATATCTGCCCAGTTCCCTAAAACACCTAAATTGGGGTTAAATGTGGCCTACATCGATCCCTCGTGGGAGGGAGGCTTCGTATACGTATCAACAGGTCAAGTTCAACTTACGTATAAAAACTCCTTCCTTATTTACTTCCGTTTCGAGGCTTCAAACACACTGTCTTCTTCTCACGAGGTCACACAAATGCGTAAATACGGCGTCTTTTCACCGTATTTGTGACTGTTGTCAAAAAGAGGAGGAAATGGCCCCCAAAGGAACCAAAATATCATTCAAAATTGTAACCGAATCGTTCAACAGAGACTCCGACTCCGAGCCACGCGTTGACCATCAACTTTTGGTAGTGTTTCTCGGTTCTTATATTATACTTGACCTTCAACAAAGTCAGTTTGAAACTTCTTTCACATTTAATCTATAATATACTCTTTAAGTATATTTCTAAATAGTTTTTAAGTTTATATATTAAAATAAAATGGAAAAATAGGTTTCATCCAATCTCACTGAGACAAAACCGTAATATATCTCATTTATTTAACTGCATTTGACTCAAAATAAGGTCAATTTCAAGG
The DNA here is from genome assembly GCF_040412425.1 of Macrobrachium rosenbergii. Lineage (NCBI taxonomy): Eukaryota > Metazoa > Arthropoda > Malacostraca > Decapoda > Palaemonidae > Macrobrachium > Macrobrachium rosenbergii. The sequence goes on from NW_027100729.1 coordinate 4,438,811, forward strand.
CTGCATTAATTTTAAGCCATATTAAAATATTTAAGTATGTTTTATGTAGCTTTTATTTTCATATATGAAATTATAATGAAAATAGATGTCTAACTGATCTTCACAATTTGAGATACAATACTGAAATACAATCCTGAAATATTTAGCTCCACTAAGTAGTAGTAGTACGTGAAATTTGTCTCTGAAACGGCTCTCATTTAGGTACACACACACACACACACACACAGCAGCATCTACTAATAACTTTTAGTAGTGTAGTGAATCACTTGCAACATATTACTTGACCTTAGATGAGGTCAGCTGAAAGATTTCAGTCATACATAAATGACTTTCTTCTTCTTCTTTGTCTTCAGCCTTTACCCATCTTCTCCTAACTTGCGTCTCCTGTTCTCTTAACCCTTTTTTCCGCATGTCATTTTTGCTACGTTATCTTTCCATCTGAATCTTGGCCTTCCCCCCCTCCTCTCAACCACCTCCATGACCAGGACCCTTCTACACACATGATCCTCCCCTCTCCTCATGACATGACCAAACCACTGCAATTTTCTTTGCTGAATCTTCTTTGACACTTCTACCACTTTGACTGTCCCTCTGATATAATCGTTTCTGATCCTGTCCTTTCTCGTGACTCCACACATCCATCGCAACATCCTTTCTTGAGCCTTCTTTATTGACCACGTCTCAGCCCCATACACCATCGCTGGTCTAACTACACTTTTATACAACCTTCCGTTTACTCTTGCACTAATCCTATTGTCGCACAATATTCCCGATGATCTCCTCCAAGCACACTGTATCCTGTGGTTTATTTCTGAGTCCATGCCACCATCATCCATCACACAGGACCCAAGGTACTTGAAAGTGGTAACCCTCTGATGTCGTCTAAACCTAACTTAACTGCACCTGTTTTCCTTCCCCTCCCATCCACAGATATCCTGCCTTAGCTCTGTTTATCCTTAAACCTCGATCTTCAAGTGCTTGTCTCCACAACTCTAGTTTTCTCTCCACCCATTCTACAGTCAGGTCCACCAAAAGATCATCAGCAAACACCACACTCCACGGGACTACTTCTTCTCTGACATCTGATGTAATAACATCCATCACAAGGTCAAAGATGTAGGGACTGAGAGTTGAACCTTGATGTAAACCAACTCTTACACTAAACTTTTCTGTTGTTCCCACAGTGCTCCTTACCTGAGTGCTAACCTCTGCATACATATCTGTGGTATATTGCTTTAGTTTAGTTTAACTTATAATCAACTCTGTTTTCTGTTATTGTAGTGACGTCTTCATTACGTCATGCCTACGGCCGTTAGGCCGCTGAATTTTAAATCAGTGTCTGTCTCAGCTCCATAGAAAATACATCTCTTTTCAAGCACTCGTCTTTTCCTAACTCCTTTGTAAGGGATACATAGTAAGTTGAAGTCCTGCATTCATCCTTACAGAGAATAACTGAAATACTTAAGAAATTGAAGATATTTCAATATCCTGGACTACTTTGCCACACTTTTCTGAAACACTCTTCTCCCTCATACATCGCCCCACTTCTTGCCTAGGTACCCGATCATGTGCCTTCTCCAGATCAGTAAATACTAGAGGCAGCCCTCTCTCTCTTTCTGCATGTTTTCCCATTGCTTGCCTTAGTGCAAAAATTGCATCTCCGGTACCCTTTCCCGGCATAAGCCCGAATTGTTCTTCACTCATTGTTGTTTCATTCCTTATTCTTTTCTCTATATAATTCGTTCATGGATATTCATAGTCTGAGATTGTAAAGTCCCCGCTCAACGCATTCTCTATAGTGAACATCCCGTTTTCTGCGGTGCCTTTCCCGACCTAATTGTAAACTGTGTGTATGTTGTCTTTCTAAGCCATCATGTATTATGTACAAGTAACAAGTAATTTATGTCGGATGTCAGACATTGCTTATCACTATGTTCTTTGTATGTACCTGTCCTGTTTTTCAAGGAATTAGTTTGACCTCAGGTCACCTGTCAATCTTTGTACCAGAGGTCTCTGCAGAACTGCGAGACATCTGCATCCTGCTTTGTAAGCAGCCACTTTTCATCAGCAAATCAGCAGTACTTGTCCCCCTGCTCATTATTTCGCACCTCTCTCACAAGATACCAGTCTTATCCCTCTGTAATTTGTGCAGTCTTCTATATCCCCCTTTCCCTTATAGATATATTGGGACCATAATACTATTTCTCCAGCTGTCTGGCATTTTTTGTTGTGGGTAGACCTTTGACAAGAGGTCCCAGAGTATATATATATATCAACGCCTTCTCCTGCCAAGCATTTCCACGCCTCAACTGGTAGACATATATGCCATCAGGCCCAACAGCAGCCTTCCTTTCCATTCCTTTTTCATTTTGTCAAGTGCCGCTCTCTTCACTTCACTTCTTCTCTGGTGATATTATCTGGAAGTGCTCTTACTTACTCGTGGGTTTCCCTCTTCTCTTATTCTTCTGGGGTTCTCTTCGTTTAATAGCAGCTTCTCAAAATGTTCCTTCCACCTTGCTCTTATCCATTTTTCCCTTGACAACACTCTTCCACTTCGGTCCTTGGTCTCCTCTAGTTGCTCTATCTCTTCTTTTGCTATGTTGTAGGTCATCATCTTCTGACCCTCTGATGTTTCTACTTTCTCAGACATCTCATTTATTCCTTCTGCCTTTCCCTCCTCGCCCTCTCGCCCTCATACAGCCCTTTTGCTTCTTCTTCTTCTTCTTCTTCTTTACTTGGAAGCGATTTTCCAAGCCATTTCATTTTCCACAGATTCACCCCTTTCATATATTATCGTTGCTTCTCGTTTCCTTTTGACCTTATCTTGAGTATGTTGGTTCCACCACCAGCTCTCCTTATCATTAGGTGGTCCTGTAGGCTACCTGATGTTTTCCCTAATAGCAGCTCCTCTGCTGTTCTCAGTATCATTGTGCTATTTTCTACCCACCAGATGTTCACATCATCTGCTAATCTAATGCTGTGCAGGACCTTTTCTTTCAAACTCTGTCTCATCTCTTGGTCTTTGAGCCTCCACCACTTTATCTTGGGCTGCACCATACAGTAGTTTTCCCTTGTGCAACCCGCCGTGTCAAGAAATCAGACACAACTCTAACCTGTGTTGTGGGATAACACTTTCTCCCTTTATGATCTTGTAAGGACGGGATTGAGTGACATACTGGCTGGGTGTTGACTGGTTCATTGGTGGTTCCTTACTGAATGAATGTACTGTACGTGTTGTTGTTTCAGATTTAGCTGGCCTTGTGCCAGCACGGGCTCTTGCTCCTAGAGCAGCCCGTAACTCTATGTTGATGATGAGTCTGTGAGGTGGGTAGGTTGGATGAAAACTTGATTATGATGCATGAAAGTGATTTTGGTGGGGGTGATTTTTGAAATGAAAAGATTTAACAGGCAAGGTTGCAACCTCTGTGAAGCCTAAGGTACCCATCAGATGAGGATAAAAGGATGATAGCAGTGAGTGTTGGCTAGTGGGAGAGGCCAACAGATGGAAGAAAGAAGAACTGAGTAGTAGGCATAGGTAGCTAATATGCTAGCTCGTGGTGATCTAAGGCCATATTCCTTGTCCGGTCCTAATTCTTGTGTCTGCACGTGTTTTGTGTATTTGTTGAGTGTTGATTGTGGTGGATGGAACGATAGGGGAGGGAGTGATTTCTAAAAGAGTCAGCAGCTAGAGATGAATGGTATGGCTTTTGATTTGTTGTCTGGGTCGGTTAAAGGTTTGGATTCTTTAGAGTTGCCGTGGTGGTGGGTAGGAGCATAGGAAGCCTGCAAATTCATGGATGTCTGTCAGTATGTGCTTTGTTATTTGGGTAGCTGTTCTTTCATTTCCTTCATAACTTGTTCTTAACTGTTCTGTCTCCGTACAGTCAAGAAGGTAGTGTTCCAGGGGTTCTTCTGGGATTGTTTCACAGCACTTGCATGGTTGAGGGTTGTCTACTACTCTTTGCCATGTGCACGTGAATGTACAGAACCTTCGAAGATGTTATTGGCCTGTGCGAGCTGCAAAGTAGCATCTACACACAGACAGAGCAACACAGAGGTAATGTTTCGGACATCTGTGTTTGTCGGCAGACAAACAGATGGCGATTGTGAGAGACATAATAAACATACAGTGATGAAACATATATCAATGGAAAGGCCAGGAAATTCTACATTTGGCCAATTGCATGAGATTCGAGACAGATTAATGAATACAATGCAGTAGCATAATATATGCGAAATGGCGAGACGTTTGGCATCTTCACAAACAGAAACACACATACAGTTTGATACAGAAGATTCGGTGGAACATTATGAGTACATGATTGGAATGCTTGCATGGCAATGCAAGTAGTGGTGATTGTACATGAATCGAGACAACAATGGTTAGGGAGAAACAGAGGGAAACATTGTATGGTAGAAGTTGCGTTCCTTGAGAGAAAAGGGGGTGTTCTTGTTCCCTTTTTGTCTGAGTCCCTCCGAAGATATGACGCACGAAAGCATGTGCTCGAAAGAGACCACCATCCATGGGGGCGATGGATGGGTCTCTTACAATCTTACAGTTCTTCACTTCCACCAGATGGTTTCTTCTACGCAACAGAAAGTCTATTTGCGTCTGTCTCCCCCCACTACTGTATGTTGCATCAATTTTGCTTGTCAAAAAGGTGTTGTTTATTGCCAAATCAAAAGACAATGCAAAATCTACTATAAGTTCTCCCTCCTCCTTCATTCCTTTCTCCCATTCCATGTCCTCTATGAATCCTACTAATATTTTCCCGACTGCGTCCAATGTGTCCATTCAGGTCACCTCCAATCACTAGTCTTTCTTCCATTTCTACTGATCTATTTCTATTCATCTCTTCCATCTCCCTCCAGACCCTATTTTTAACTTGCTCATCACAGCCCACTTGTGGTGCATGAGCAGTGACTACATTTAGAATGTGTCCCTCACAGCACAGTTTCACTTTCATTATTCTACAGCTTTTTCTTTCTTTCAGCCTCAACTACATTTTCCTTCATGTCCTTACTAAGAACCCCAACCCCAACTCCACATCTTCCCCTTTCATCAGTTCCACTAGACAGCACCTTCAATCCACTACCACTCTCTCTTGCCTTGTTTCCCTCCCACCTTGTCTCTTGCACACACAAGATATCAATTTTCCTGCTCTCCATAACATCCACCTGCCACCTCCCTACGTCGTCCGGTCATGGCGCCAACATCCAGAGTTCTAATTCTAAGCTCTTGGACTTTCTTCTTTAACCACGCCCGTCCTTGACGTGGTAGCCCTTACAGACCTTACAGTTCGTTCGGGTTGCCCCAGGTCCCTCAGTGTGAGGCACCTTTGATGTCTACCAGAGAATTGCTAACGCAATTTATCAGGTGGGTCAGGCGAAGCCCACCCGCGTCGCGTGAACAGGGTACGCCCTGGCCTTCTCTTGGTGTTCCTGGCTACTATCCATGGTTTTGGCAGTGTGAGGGCTAGAGAAAGATAGCTAACCTCTGAAGCTTTATTAACCCATAAAGAGTTCAGGACAATAATGGATACAATTGATCCTTACCAGCAGGCAGCTGCAACTAACTCTCCCCTTGCTGTGCACTGCCAGGCACACTCCCCCTCCCTTGTCCAACATATCTTCAGTTACGAATACTGCTAACCCATACAAAGTGAAATCCCTGGCATCCAGTTCTCATCTGCTCATCTTAATTTAGTGCTCTGACAGGATCCATTTACCTGTCCTAATTATTCCCTCCTTCTAACTTGTGTTATTGTAAATATAAGTGATTCTAGTCATCCGAAGAGTTTGCCTACAGTTCCCCTTTCTAGTAGAGCCCTCAGCCCATTTTCCCTTCTTCTATGTTCTACCAACCCAGGCATTCGAGACAGATTGCATCATCCCTTGTGTTCAGTCTCCTTCCTGGCTTTAGAATATATATAATATATACATATATTATATATAAACAGGTGTATGTATGTGTGTATGTGCCACATTGACTTTGAAACGCACTGAGCAATAACCACCAAACTCGGTATACGTATGACTTACTGTCTGGAAATCGGCACTGTGGGGGTAAGACATCACGGGCGCCAAAGGGCACCAAAGGAGGGGGCAAGGGCTTCCCTGAAACGTGGCTGGTTCTGCCCGTACCCGTAGACTTAGTAAATTAACGATTTATCATACCCAATTTGGGTGTACATATGACTTACTATCTGGAAGAGAATGTTGTGGGGGTAAGACATCAATGGCACCAAAGGGGGTGTGGGTTGGGAAGGGGGTGACAGAGAGAGAGAGAGAGAGAGAGAGAGAGAGAGAGAGAGAGAGAGAGAGAGAGAGAGAGAGAGAGAGAGCAGAGGGGGTGTTAGGGATGAGAAAGAGGGGAAAAAAGAGAGAGAGAGAGAGAGAGTTTTTGTCACTCAGCTATCCAGGGCAGCTCCGGATTGGTCAGATAGTGTGTGTGCGTGTGTGTGTGTGTATATATATATACTTAAATACTGCTGTTCAACCTCTCTCCCTTGCCTCTTAGTAGAATAGCAAATTGATTTTCTCTTGAAGCCAGGAACACAAGGCAGAATTCTCGCATGAGAAAGAGGGGAGCAGAAAGAAGCAGGAGTTGTTTCCAAACTAAGGTCGCCAACCGACCAAAGGGTGGGAATTTTAAACTCACAAGCTTCATAGAGGGGATACAGTTTTGCTAGGCCAGACCTTTGATACACCCTTAAAACCCACTTTTCTTTGACCTATGTACTGGTGAGTCTGTCATTTTCCAAACGATACCCACAACCGTTGTCCAAATTTTCATCTCTTAAAAAGTCCCTAACTAAGAACCCCTAGTAAAGCATATTCCCTTTATGAAGTCATATATTAAGTGCATTCATTGCTGTCTAGTGAAATCACATCACTTCCCCTTTACGGTGTTAAAAGTACTATTCTTGATATAAGATTCATCCCTTGTGATGAATTAGTTACTACTGAGAGCTTCTTCAGTCCAAGATTGTTACCTGGATACTTCTTTTCCCCACGTGTGTCTATACCTTGAGCCTGGAAACTGCCTCTTGCTTGGAGAAGAATCTGCATTCATCGTCAGTGCCAAGAAGAGGCTTTTTCAATCTGTTGCGATCACTTCATTTAGCACTGAGGCATCTATCCTGATCAGGACTAATATTTTGAGCTGCTGTAAATAATCCATTTCCTTTTATTCTACTTTTGTTGAAACTAGTTTTCCAGTAAGTTTACTTCATTGATCCTCGGGTTGTATAATAAACTTATCCAGCCAACCGTTTTGTAATACTAGTTTTCAGCTGGCGACCTTTCCATTTGATTGTCTGTCCTTTAGAGTTTTACTCGGCCTTGATTGGCAGAGTTACCTGGGTCTGAGGTAGAACAAGGTCATATAACTCCAATTAATAGGTTGTTGATGTAAATAACCACATTTCACCCAAAATAAAATAATATATATTATATATATATATATATATATATATATATATATATATATATATATATATAATATATATATAATATATATATATATATATATATATATATATATATATATATAATATATATATATATATATATATATATATATAATACAAATAATACCTCGAACTTGAGTGAGGTTAGGTTCCAGAACCCGTCGTGTAAGGCAAAGATTCGTGAAAGTTTGGCACGGTCACTAAAAAATGCTAATACACACGGTAAATGCTTATTTATAGAGTTTAAGCCTGAAATATGACAAAATCATCCTCCCAAAGCATTTTAATTTCATTTAAAAGTTTGCTTAATACCGTACTGTAATTCATTTTTCATTACAGTACCAAGAGAGAGAGAGAGAATTTTTCAGTATCCTCATGACCACTGTTATGAACCAAACCTGGGTTCATCAGGTTCCATCATCCATCACAGAGAAGTGGACTGGAAAGACCGGCAGAAGCCGAGAGAGACAGCCACAGGGAAAGGGGAACAACAAAATCAACAAAATAACCTTAATACTACTTTATTAACATTAAGATATGTACATGTTTACAAATGAGTCAATTTTGGTCAAAAGTAATGAAATAAATCATGGCAAACATCAAACATAATCCACGAGTCAATCAAAAAATACCGAAGATGTAGCAAAATTGAAGTTACTTCAAATAAACTTTACCATCACAGCAAAAAGCAACAAACATCATATAAAGGAGACCAACGCTTAAGCTACATCAAACAACAAGTAATACAGAGAGCATAAATGATAACATCAGACAATCCGAGGTATAACCAATTAACCAAAGCAATATACAAATATCTGGAAACCAATAAAGCAGCAAATATACAGTCAATAATAATCATAAACTTAAGGATCAAATAATACCAATATAATAATAATCACAATCTTCGAGCAGTACAAAAAAAAGTCTGAGGTAAGCACTGGGTGGAGGGTGCTTAGTGGGGAGGGCCCTCGTCTGCATGGGACCTTTTGCAACCGTGTGCTTACTGGGTGGGAGGGCCAGGAGAGCTGAGTGGGGAGGGCTGGGCAAGGCTTTGTCTTTTCGGGAGCTTTCACGACTGTTGTTGGCTAAAAAGCAAAAATGTCATTACACGTCATTTCTTTCATTACTTTTGGGTGGTTGAATGTCGTGACATGTCATAGAAGTTCCACTCTGCAGGTTCAAAAGCTCTTGTTATCAATTTAGGCAAATGTGAAGTGTAATCTTTCTTTTTAGCCTTCAAAGGTAATGCCAATTGCAGTCTTGCATCTCTCTCTCACTTTTGCCAGCACTCAAGGATTGGTTTCCATATACCTAGAGAACTCGGCCTGGGTCACCTTGTTTCTACAAATTGCTCACATTCAGAGTAAGAACTCAATATACAGTGCATGATAAAGTTGATATCCTTTAATGGACTGTAATTAATATCATTGCATCAATCAGTATTTTCAGTAAATATGGTGCAATACAGATTTAAAAGTCGTCTCAACCAATAATATGTGATAGCCTCAGCTCCAGAAGCTTCAGATGTTTTGGAAGGAGAACAAATTTTTATGCCACACCAAATAAATAACAATAACGCTGTAATACATCTTTAATAAGATTTGAATGGAATGTTTACCAGATCTTTAACGTGGAGGCAACAAAATGCAGTACAATATAGTTGCTACTTTCAATATCAAATAAGCATGTGTTGACATACATGTATGCATATACATGTGCATATACACATTTCTCTTTTCTCCTCAAGGGTTATTCTTAATACAAAAAGAGGTTTTTCAAGTTTGGCTCATGTGAACAGTTCCAGCAATGCGAACATGTATGAGAGAGAGAGAGAGAGAGAGAGAGAGAGAGAGAGAGAGAGAGAGAGAGAGAGAGAGAATTCAACAGAAATTTTTTTATACATTTATTCAGTAAACAGTATTGTACAGTTTGGTTTTCATTATGTGTACAGAACAGTATTGTAGAGTATTCTGTACTGCTTATAAGCATACACTGTACAGTACTGTAGTCACAAAACAGGTAAAAAAAAAGGTACGAAATGATCATTTTCGTGATATAATTAATTATTTGGATACAGTACTGACCTACTGTTAAATTTAGCTTATATCTTTGCACCATTGGGTGTGATTGGTATACAAAAATGTTTTAAAATGACGCTTGGCTAATCCTCTATGACTGTCTCTGTCATCACCTGTTTCCCTTCAGGTGGCGTTGGAATGTTTAGGTTCTAGTCAGCATTCTTCAAGACCACTCACTAAGATGTGGGTAGGCTGGGTGGGTTTCCTCTTTAACAGTAGGTAAGAATCCAAATAATTGATTTCATCATGGAAATTATGATTATTTGGAATGAATCTTACCTACTGTTAAAGTTAGCTGACTACCTCACTGAATGAGGATGGTGGGTTAGTGTGGCCAGAGAAGCAATGTTCAACCAAGCAAACTGTCTGAGGCTGGAAATGCCCATGGCTCCATGGCCTCCTTGCATAACAACTGTCCAATTTACCCTCCCAACTCTCAACTTCTGTGTGAAGAGTGTGGGGAGAAGGATATCGTGCCTCAACAGCTAGGCTAACATACAGCTTATGTGGTCAAGCTCAACCAAAACATTCAGTCTCCACAAACTCCTTCCTATACAGCCTGATGCTTTCATCTCTGCTTGTTGTAGATGACATAATGCATGAACAGAAAACAAGCACAATGCTGTACAGGAGAAAATAAGCCAAAAATCACCAAAATTATTACTAATGCTGATTTACATCGCCTGCATAAGGGCACGGCATGAAGAATTCTGACAAGAACGTAAAGATTCCAGCGCCACCTGGTGGGAAACGGGTGATTACACAGATACTCATAGAGGGTTAGGGAAGCATGATTTTCACAAATTTTGTATGCCGATCGCACCTAATGGTGCAAAAATTTAAGCTAACTTTAACAGCAGGTATGACTCATTCCACATACAGTAATTGACATTTTTAATCTGTGAAGTGTTTTTTTTTACATATCCACAAATTTTCAATCTCTACAAGAGTCTTGGATATATTACAGCAGATAATTGAGGGTCTACTGTAAATGGCTACTTTCCAGTACAAATTCTCAGATGAATTATAAGATGTTTCCTGGAATAAGCTTTCCCACATTCTTACACATGAATGGCTTCTTTCAAGTATGAATTCTCATGTCTTGTAAGAGTAATTTTAGTGGAAAAAACCTTCCCATATTTCCTTGCACATATAAGGCCTTTCTCCAGTATGGCTCATCTATGTCTTGTAAGATGATGTTTCCTGAAAATGCTTTCCAGTATGAATTCTCATGTGGCTTGCAAGGGTAATTTAACCAAAATATTCCTCCCAGCATTCCTTGCACATGAACAGCTTCTCTTCTGTATGAATTTTCATATGATTTGTAAGACCACTTGTAAAGAAAAACACTTTCCCACATTTCTTGCCCATGAATGGCTTCTCTCCTGTATAGAAGACAATATAGAATTTAGGGCAAAGGCCAAGCAATGGGACTCATGAGGTCATTCAGAGCTAAAACAGAATTAACAGTAAAAAAAAAGTCTGAAATGTGTAACAGGATGAAAACCTCAAAGCAGTTGAGGACTATGAATCAATTGTTAGGAGAGGGTGGAAAGTACGATGGAAGGAAGAGAAAATTAATGGAGGTACACTAGAAGGCAGAAAGGGTCTGCAGCTAGGGGCTGAAGGAACGCTGCAAAGACTTAAGTAATGCCTAAATTGCACCACGAGGTGCACTGATGGGACTACACCCTTATGGGATTTTCTCCAGTATGAATTCTCATATGAGCTGTAAGATATGGTTTCTGGGAAAATGCTTTCCCACATTCCTTGCACATGAATGGCTTCTCTCAGTATGAATTTTCATATGACTTGTAAGATTTGGTTTCTGGGAAAATGCTTTCCCACATTCCTTGCACATGAATGGCTTCTCTCAGTATGACTTCTCATATGAACTTTAAGAAATGGTTTCCACATTCATTGAAAATGCTTTCCCACATTCATTGAAATGTATGAATGGCTGCTCTCAGTATGACTTCTCATATGAACTGTAAGATTTGGTTTCTGGGAAAATGCTTTCCCACATTCCTTGCACATGAATGGCTTCTCTCCAGTATGACTTCTCATATGAACTGAATGGCTTCTCAAGACCTGGTTTTAGGGGGAAAATGCTTTCCATTCCTTGCACATGAATGGCTTCTCTCCCAGTATGACTTCTCATATGAACTGTAAAGAATGTTGTTTCCTTGAAAATGCTTTCCCACATTCCTTGCACATGAATGGCTTCTCTCAGTGTGAATGACTTCTCATGAATGGCTTTATGAAGTTCTCATATGAAATGTGTTGTGGTTTCTTGGAAAATGCTTTCCCACATTCCTTGCACATGAATGGCTTCTGAATGGCTTCTCTCCAGTATGACTTCTCATATGAATGTTTAAGATTTCAGTTTCTGGGAAAATGCTTTCCCACATTCCTTGCACATGAATGGCTTCTCTCAGAATGGCTTCTCTCCAAAATGCTTTCCACATTCCTTGTATGAATGGCTTCTTCCAGAATGACTTCTCATCATATGAACTTTTCTGGGAAAATGCTTTCAAGACCTGGTTTTATTCTCAAATGCTTTCTGCTTTCCCATTCCTTGCACATGAATGGCTTCTCACCAGTATGACTTCTCATATGAACTGTAAGATGTTGTTTCCTTGAAAAATGCTTTCCCACATTCCTTGCACATGAATGGCTTCTCTCCAGAATGACTTCTCATATGACCTGTAATGGCTTCTCCCAGAATGACTTGTGATTTCGTGAAAAATGCTTTCCCACATTCCTTGCACATGAATGGCTTCTCTCCAGTATGAATTCTCATATGAACTTTAAGATCTGGTTTCCTGAAAATGCTTTCCACATTCATTACATATGAATGTTTTCTCTCTGGTAGGATTTGTATGACTTGTAAGATTAATTTCCTTGTAAAATGCTTTCTCACAGTCAGTGGATCTGAAAGGCTTCTCTCCATTCTGACTATTCCTTCTTTCTTGTTTTACTTCCTTTTTGCAAGTTAGTGGATCTTTTTCATTCACTACTGAATTCATTTCATAAGAATATTCATCATCTTCATTAGACTCACAAAATACCTCTGGCTCTATTTTGATGTCCATCAATGGATCCAGAGACAAAGAGTCATCATTACTGGTTTCACTAAAGGCAGCCATGTTGCTGTTTTCTTGATTTATGGAAGGAAGTGATAATGCACCTTCAGTTTCACTTTTCAAAGGAAATTCTAAAGAATGTTCTGGATTCATTTTAGCCTTTTGTCCAGTTCTGTTCTGTAAACACAATGTGTTCAATTGACAACTCTTAACACAAAATTGTTTACAAATGATTATCCAATAAATCTGTTACAAAATACAATATCTTGAAGGACTACAACCAGATTTCATTGCTGGCGTATGAATCTGATATTCACATCAGATTGGGAATGTACCACCATCAAACACACAAACATTCCCAAAATCTTGATGCTGCTCAAAACTGAAGAAGGAAGGAAGGTTCTTCTGAGGGAGAATCTGAAATCAAAGAATGCAACAGAGTTAGGAAACAGAATGCCACAACTGAAGCAAAATAATCAAATTTAATTCAGGTTCCTATAAAGGTCTCAGGCCAATTAACAAGGTGTACATTTGCCAGTATCCAAATATTAACACAAACTAACCAAATATTGTCCAGACACAGCATCGAAACATTCCTGAGGCAACAATACAACAATAGAATAACAGTTAATATTGACTCCACCCTCTCACATCTGTAAACCTTCTTAGCTTAACATTACAGTATTACTTTTGAAGATATCCTTATTAACAAATCAAAGACCAGGAATAGAAAATGCATAAGAATTTTGTGGGGTAACAGCAGGAAGGGTATACAGTACAGTAAATGCTTAATTACATGTGATCCACATATACATAACACCCAATTATCCACAGATGCAGTAGACAATAAGAAGGAAAAAATAGTAGGGGTGAACTGAGTAATCATTTCAAGAGAGATAAAAGTTTTCAAATTAGTTTCACTGTTTGTTACTACAGATACAATACATGAGTAGCTATTAAGACCAGCAACACTGATGGCAGTCTTGGAAGGTTAAATGTGCTGCTACATTTCCTCAAATATGAAGTTTTCACAATAAACCTAATATTGTAATACTTACCAACACCTGAATTAGCCCTGGTCACCCACCAGCCCGAACTACATCCCCATAGCTTTTACCCACTAAGTGGGTAGTTAACAGTCAGCTTACCAACGCTTACAGGAAAATCTTGTCAAATGAGTTACCTGGGCAACACTGCTGCAAGTCCCCGCCGAGTGAGGCCGAGATCCCCAATTGCGTTATCCACTATTCAAATTGAAGTAGGTGTTCAGGTAAGTATTACAATACTAGTTTTATTATGAAAACTTCATATTACAATACACTCCTGAACACCTGAATTAGCCTGATTAACAAAATTTTAAGGAGGTGGGATCACTCTAATTCAACCCGACCTGCCAACTGGAAAAGCAGGTAACACATTACTCGCCTGCTCTGTATAAATGAATGTATCATCATCTGGTTATCCCACTCGGCAGGTGAGGATGCCTGTAGAGAAAGTACCCCGACGTCAGTCTCATGTATAGGTACTGTCTGAGTCAAGCTACCTCTCATGTGGTATTCAAACCTCCTCATGGATAGAGAGTAGCAAAACCAACCTAAGTGGCCAATCACAGCCTCCCATGAGTAGCGGAGAACGACGAACCTCCCATGTGGCTATTGTAGCCCCTCATGTATGGAGGAGAAGTTGAATGTGCAGGATCTTCGAGTTCTTTCATTAGGAATTATGTGCCCGTTGCCGCCGATGTCTAAGAAAAGAAGAGGTTGAAGAAACCAAACCTGTCCACTGGATCTCCCTAACTTCACAGTACTAACGCCAAACTTAATACTCTCACTATGAATTCCTGACCAACAGAGAATCTTGAGTTCCTTTGACTACATTCATTACCTAAAGCGGCCCTTAATTTTGAAATTACTATGCATATAAGATCGAGTTGGTTTAACAAAGTGACCCAGCATAGTAACTCTTCTCTGAAGAAAACTGAATGTCTCTGAGGTAGAAAGTCGAGAAAACCTACACAGACTTCCAAGTGGGTGCCTCTAAGAACCTCCGCACTACGAGAGTACCCTCAGCTAAATGAACGCACCTCAATAATAGAGTTAGCCACTACACACGGACTAAGAAAATAACTCTCATGTAAGGAGGAGAACGATGAATCTCCCAAGTGGCTATTCAGAGCCTACCCTGGAGGGAATGAGGTAGTGTGCCAAGCCGTTGACCCTTCGCCCTGCAGGTTGCGACCTAAAAGGCCTACGACTGACAAGCAGAGAAGTATCTCAGCGCTGACGAAAGAGCCTAGGCTAGCTTACGAGAGCACCCCCTTGGACTCTCAGAGGGAAACATCAAAGACTAGGATACTTAAAACGTACTAAACCTACGTTCATGTGATTACACTATCACTGTTGCTCAAGATTCTAAAGCCTAAAAGGAATTCCTCTAACCGGTTAATCTGAGAACCACCAGCACTACGAGTGACTCTGACCTGAGAAGAAATTCCGACAAAGACACCACCAGCGAAGAAGGATCCAGTCCCTGGGACAGTGTTGCAGAGGACTTCAAGGGATATCCAGCTATATCCGTTGCCTCTCAGCGAGAAAGCCTGTGCTTGCAAGGAAAGCTGGAATGTCTCCCAGTCCTGAACACAGGGATGTACTGCCTCAAGAACCGCTTCTTGTGTAGCTGCTACAGGAGGTTGGGTCAAGCAGAATTCTTCTCGATGCCTCGGCAATCAGGTTGGATGAAGGCGAAGTCTTCAAGTATTTGTCTGTAACTCTGGGTGAGCAATGTTTGTGAACCCCTAGCGAAATGGACAAATACGGAGGGAAAAAACGTCAATATCAAGTTTTCACCAAAAAGACAGCATGCCTCAACAGAGCGGCCCCTGCTCTGGTATGAAGGAGCGAGAAAACACTACTGACTTGTGTGCAGGGAGGCAACAGAAGGATGGTAGGGATTTCTCAGTCGAGCAGTCTCTGCATGAATCTTCGTGAAGAAAGAGTGAGCAGCATGTTCCGTCCCGATCACTCAACCCCAAGGACAGGCTTGCCTACCAATACATCCCCACCAGGAATGCATCTGGTTAATTGAGCTGTCGAGTGTGCAATAGAACAACACTCGAGTACCTTCAAATGTCGAGATGAAACAGGGGGAAAAACGATTGCCTCCTGTTTGTCGACAAATGCCACTACTGTGGTTTTGTTGTTCAACGAAACCAGTGAGTGCACAAAACCCATCCTGAATTCTCGGATGGCCAAAAGGCTGCCCTGAGCCCAGGACGGTGACGAGAAGGTACTAATCGTCTCGGTCACACAAATTCAAGACAAGGTCTTACCAGTGTGCGCCTATTCCTCAATCTGTGAATCCGTAAGTAGAAACAAGATGTGAGGGGAATATGCAAGCATATTAGAAGGTTCCTACAATCAAGCATTAGCCTAACTCTTTCCTCATACATCGAAGAGGAAGGAACGGGGAAAAGGAAGCAGACTTCCATTTTCCACCATGGGGAAGCTTCTGCAAGATGACAGGGTACCGAGGAAATTAGCTCTAGCTGGCTGGCATTTCCATCGGGAGCACGGGAGAGGTGGTGGGATGAAAGTTCGATGGAAGAATTGCCGAGACCTAAGGGAAATAGATACTTCTCCTGAAGGAATCCATTCCCAGGTCTCGGCAATGTCGCTGCCAGTTCCAGAGACTCGATAAGCATCATTTCGTCCAGGCATCAGCAGTTGCAATCTTCTTCTGAAGCCTAGGACTTCTTAGCTAAGGAGTTGAGAGGGGCTGGCTTGAACTCAAGGTCGAGTTGAGATGACTAACCCAAAGTTCTTGGCCATTGCTTTTCTGGGAGTTGTTGGTTTTCTTGTTGGTGTTCTGTTTCTTTTTTTTGTATTTCCTTGTTGTGTTTGTGGTTGTTTGCGGTTGTGGTTGTTGCGGCGACCTTTATCCATCTCCAGCAACCGAAGATCAGGGTGAGTGTTGTGTGTTGTTTTGTTTATGGGTTTGAATTCCGCCACAATGTCCACCATCCATTCCAGTACCTCTGTGAACCAATCTCTTGTCGGCCAGTGAGGGGCCACAAGGGTCATTCTGGTCCCCTCGTGCGACACAAATTTTTGCAGTACCCTGTGTATTATCTTGAAAGGGGGAAATGCATACACGTCCAAGTTGGACCAGTCCATCAGGAACGCGTCTATGCATGTCGCCTCGGGATCTGGGACTAGCGAGAGAGCAGTAAGTTTCCAGCCTCTTCGCTTTGCGCTGTGGCGAAGAGATCTATGCACGGACGTCCCCAAAGTCGCCACATGCTTCTGCAGACGTCCTGATGTAGCGTCCATTCTGTTGAGAGGACTTGATTTTTCCTGCTCAGAATGTCCGCCCTCACATTTTTCTCCCCTTGGATAAAGCGGGTTACTAGTTTGACATTCTTCTCCTTTGCCCAGAGAAGAAGTTCTCTTGCTGTCTCATATAGAGACCTGGAGTGAGTGCCCCCTTGTTTGCTGGATGTAGGCCAACGCTGTCGTGTTGTCGGCGTTGACCTGCACCTCTCTGTTCTCCACTATGTGTTCTGAACTCCCTGAGAGCTAGAAAGATTGCAGTTAGTTCCTTCTGGTTGATGTGCCACTTCTCCTGCTTTCTGGTCCAGGAGCGCCGAGACTTCTTCCTTCCCTAGTGTTGCTCCCCATCCTGAGTCCGGCTAGCCGGAGAACAACACTAGGTCTGGGTTCCTCTGATGTGAGAAAGGCCCTCCTGGAGTTTGACGGGGGTCGTTCCACCCCTCTAAATACGGCCTTATTGGTTCTGAAATGGGAATGCACTTGGTCTCCAGTTCTATTTCCTTGTCCCAGTTCTGATTTAGATGAAACTGCAACGGGCGTAGATTCAGCCTTCCCAAGGAGACAAACTGTTCTAGCGAGAAAGGTCCCCAGCAGACTCATCCATTCCCTCTTGAGAGCATGTCTGTCTCTTTAGAAAGTCCTGAAGTTTTCCTAAGGCTTGTTCCGTCCTTGCTACAGACGGAAAAGCCCGAAAATCCTGACTGAATCTTCATCCCAAGGTACAGAACCACTTGGGATGGGATCAGCTGAGATTTCTCTCTGTTTATCAGCAGACCTAATTCCTCCAATAACTGTATCGTGGTCTGAAGATCCTCCAGGCAGCGTGTGCGGGAAGGAGCTCTGAGGAGCCAGTCGTCTAAGTACAAGGAGATTCTGATGCCTCTCGTGTGAAGAAAACCTGCTACATTGGTCATCAGCCTTGTGAAAATCTGTGGAGCGGTGCTTAGGCCGAAACAGAGAGCCCGAAACTGGAATACCTTTCCCCTATGGACGAACCTCAGATATTTCTTGGAGCTCGGGTGTATGGGGATGTGAAAGTACACATCCTGGAGGTCCAGTGAGACCATCCAGTCGTGCTGTCTGACCGCTGCTAGAACCGATTTTGTCGTTTCCATTGTGAACTTTGTTTTCTGCACAAAAACGTTAAGTGCACTCACGTCTAGCACCGGTCTCCAACCCCCCGAGCTTTTGGGGACCAGGAATAACCGATTGTAGAATCCTGGGGATTCCAGATCTTGAACCCTCTCTATGGTCTCCTTTGCAACATCATAGACACTTGTTGTTGTAGAGCCTCTGCCTTGGTTCTGTCGTTGTATTTGGCTGAAAGGTCCATTGGTCTTGCTGCTAGAGGGGGGGTCTCCTCAGAAAGGGATCCTGTACCCTTCTTTGAGTAACTGAATGGACCATAGGTCCGCTCCTCTTTTCTCCCACACTTGCCAGAAGTTGGTCAGTCTGGCTCCTACCACTGTCTGAAGGTGCTTCACTTCAGACTCTGGCTCTTCCTTGCCTGGAGCCTCTCTTTGTTGTTCTTTTACCAGCGGGTCTCGTATTTCCTCTACTGTTGGATTTTCCACGAAAGGGCTGAGTCACAGGAGCTTCTCCTTTATGCTTCTGCGTGTGACGAAGCTCGCTGGAAGCACTTTCCTCGCTGTCTTCGTTATTAGATCTTGTGTGGCCTTTTGTGCTAAGGCCAAAGTAATGTCTTTAACTATTTCCTGCAAGAACAGATGTGAAGATAGCGGAGCATAAAGAAGTTCCGACTTCTGAATGGGCGTGACCCCATTAGACAGAAAAGAACAAAGATGGGCTCTTTATTTCAAGATGCCTGTTGAAAAAGAGCCGCTAGTTCGTTGGCACCATCTCTGATTGCCTTATCCATACAGGACATGAGGTGAATAAGCTCCCTGTGCCAGTTTTCTTAAAGTCTTCCGTCTTCCTCCCCAAGGCTCCCAGGGTCCAGTCCAAGAAAAAGACCTCAAAGGCCCTGAAGATGCCGTTGAGGAGGTGGTCCATCTTCGATGGAGACCAAAACACTCTTGCCTTTCCCATGGCTACGCAAACGGCGTGAAGTGTCTACGAGACTAGAGAAGTCCCCTGGGATGAGGCAGGAACTCCCAGACCAAGAGCTTCTCCAGTCTCGCACCAAATGCTCGATCTGGACGCTAGTCTGGCCGGGGGGAAAGAGAACACAGTTCGGCCTTGATCTTTCTTAGTGGCCATCCAATCCTGCATGGTCTTCAATGCTCGTTTGGAAGAGCGAGACATAATCATCTTCGTAAACACTGCCTTCTTCAAAGTCTTCCTTAAAGTAAATTGAGAAGGAGGAGATCGAGGGGCAGCTGGCACAAAGTTCTCCAGAAAAAGTTCCGTAAACACTGACATCAGTTTCTTTAAGTCCGACGATGGGTGTTTCTCTTCGTCGGTAACTTCGTCTAAATGAATGTCTGGAGAAGGAGGGAGATCGTCGTCCACCTCACCCGACTGTTTGGCCGTTACGAAGTGGCGACGTCTTGCTTACTGGATGCCGTATCCGAGCTGTCAGAGCGTTCGGCTATATCGTCCTGGCGTCCAGCCTCGACGCTGACGTCCTGGCGTCCATTCCTTGACGCCCTACTTTTGACGCTTGTGGTGTTCCGTTTCTGGACGTTTGACGCCAGTGCATCCCACGTCCAGAGTTACCTCTGCGCCCTGATGTCTAAACTCCTGAAGCTTGACGTTTTGGTGCTCTAATGCTAGACGCTGATGCCAGTGCATCCTGCGCCCTGAGCTACCTCCACGCCTTGGCTTCCAACATCTTGACGCCTGGACGCCTTGACGCCCAATGCCTTGACGCTTGTCGCCTTGGCGTCCCCGCCTTGACACTTGCCGTCATGGTGTTTCACTCCTAGACGCTGACGCCAGTGCATCCCGCGTCTAGAGTTTCATTTTCACTACGCTCAGCGTCTTGAACATCTGGACGTCTCGAAGCTTTAGCTGGACGTCTGCTATCCTTCTTCTCTCTGCCTGGTTGCCACGCTTGCACCAGAGAAGACAAAGTCTGCTGCATATCTTGCAGTAAAGCCATCTGCGGGGCTTCCTGCTGCTGGGGACAGGCTGGGGAATCCTTAACTACGTGAATTACTTCCTCCTCATCGTCTAGAATGGATTGTGGTGAGGGTTCAGCAGACGAGTACCAATCCGAAGGAGGAGGAGGAGGAGCATATTTTGGAAGGCAGCAATGCGTCCACCACACTCTTGCTGCCTGGCGTCCTGACTGAACAGGACTGTCTACGTTTGCTCTTAGCAGGAGAGCTACCTCGGAGCTAGAAGGAAAGCGCTCCGGCTGCTCCAGTGGCTACAACCTGGAGCCTGTGAAGTCTCATCATGACGTCCCTCAATAGGGGGTAACTTCCTCTTGAGAGGTCTCGACTCGACGCATGACGCCAGCCCCGTCTGGGGACTGCGTCGTCCGACGACGAAGAGTACAACATTACCTCGCCTTTCCTATGGCGAGGGTGAGCGTCCTGGGAAGCGCCAACAGGAACGCCGAGGGGACGACCGCTCGGGAGCTAAAACCTCTCGCCTCCCTTCGCCTGTCGACTTTCCTTCTCCCAGGGGTTGGGAGCCTGGAAGAGGTCTAGGGCTAGGAGCACGACAGGTCCGAAGCGGTCGCACTCTCCACTGCACTTGCACTAACAACAGCACTAACACTTGTACTTTTAGATCTCTCATTGTCGACCACATATTATCCCTGTCATCCGTGAGGGATTTTACCTGTTGGCCCAGGGCCTGAATGGCCGCCATCATATCTTTAAGTGTTGGGTCTTTACCTGTTTCAGTAGGGGTTCAGAGACTACCACTACGGGAGAAGGATCAATAGGTAGTTAGCAAGGGGCAAAGAATTAACTATTCCCTGGCTATCCCTAGAAGAGCGAGACATAGTACTCTTGGCTCTTCTGAGCCGGTCCCTTTCATGCTTTCTCACATACCGACTATAATCAATCCATTCCCGTTCAGATAGACCCAAACATTCATCACATCTATCGTCCAACTCACAACTTTTACCCTACACTTCACCTCTGCGGAGTGGGGATCCAAGGAGGCTTTAGCAAGCCGGGTCTTACATCCCCTCACACACATTCTCACACTCGATGAAGAGTCAGACATGTTGTTAAGAAAATTCCAAAGAGAGATCTAAAAATGAGCGAAAGCCAAAGCCAAAGTGTACTTGACCAAAATAAGCTGCGAAAAACACAGGCTACGAGTGAAATTCAATGATGTTACCGCACGGCGGCAGGGAAGATCTGAGGAATAGTTGGAATGGTTCCAGGTACCTGGGTAGAGGGGCGCACAGGTGGATCACCTGACTACCGACCGGTGATTGCCGTGAGTTTTGAAATTCTGCCGTGACGTCAGGGACTTAAGCTATATATATAACTACCAGGTAAGTTAGATGTTTAAAAATACAATTTACTTTAAAAATTGTTATTTGTTCCGACACGATATACAAACCCTCGGTCCTTTACATTAGGAAGACTCACTGGTTGGAGGGAGGAATCTGAGTGAGTCTCCTGAACTGACTGAGGTTCAGCACACCTGGGTTACTTCCTGGTCGAAAGAGCGAGGAGGAGTACCGTGCCTCTCACATATTGATCGGAGTGTAGGAACTGCAAGATCAGATGTCAGATACTGGACCCTTTCGCATGAGTGAGGAAATGTAACTCCTACGAAATAGGCTGGAAGGATCTAGAGTCGGAGGCAGTAAGGAAAAGCCGAGACGGGGTTCCCTTATTGCCAGTCTCTCCTTCCTCCCCTTGCTAGAGGAAGGAGCGGAATTGCTTCTATGATTCTATAAGAAAAATAGAACGGGTGCTCGATGTGTAGTCTTACCGCATCAGTGCCAGTTCCAGCAGCTATTGGTTCGAGTCCTATTCTCATCCCTAAGGAGGAGAAGTTGGAGGATGGGGAAGGAGGAGGAAGAGAGGCCAGTCACTCTCGGAATCCTTCTCACTTCCAGAACCAACACTTTAGGCGAGATGCTACTCGTCCTCTTGAAGGAGCCAGGTAAGACAACACAACTTATTGAGCAGCCACCACAGACCCAAGCAAAAAGGGTTCCAAGGGCCTGTAGGCAAGACCGAAGGAAGAAGACAAGGTGTGGTCTAAGAGACCACGTCTTGCTTCCAGACCGACAGAAACTTCCGGAATGCGAGGGATGGACCAAGACATCGACTTCGTGAGCTCTCGGGTGGAAGGTACCAGTATCGTCGTCGTCAGCTGCCGAGTACTGTACCTCCTTTGATCACTTCACAAAGTCAGGAGGAAGATGTGTCCTTAGACACTTCTTACTTGCGAGAGACAGTACTAGCGAAAATGTTGGTGACGTCCAGGTTAGGAATGTCGAGCCTTTTGGAAAGTACCACAGTTCCCTAATAGGACAAAGTATTGAATGATCTGGATCATCGACACAAAGTCCAAGGAGGAGGGGGAACAAGAAGGACTCAACCCAACAGCAAATGCCAATGGATTCGGAGTCCACCTACGACATCCCAGAAGGAGTCGAGGTATGGTCCCCATCCCTGTTCTTCCATCTTCTACACCAAGGCCAGGTTAAGATGAGAGATGGTCCTAAGAGGGCATATCTCTATCCATCGACTCTCATAAGTCGCATGCAGAGCACGGACAGGAACCCTAAACGAGAGTTACATGCCACTCAAGGAACAGTTCCCTGGGACAGCACGACTGAAGGAGCTTCTCGTCCATAGCTAACTCTCGACTGAGAAGACGAAGGCTACTTCAGATAGAAGACTAGGTCGCAAGGGCCTACGTTCTTCACAAATGAAATGGAGAGAAGCAACCCTCGGCAGACAAGACAAGGAAGTCCAGATTTGACGAGCAACTCTGACCCGAGAAGAAGTTCCAACAACGACACCACCAGCCAAGATGGATCCAGTCCCTGGGACAGTGTTGCAGAGGACTTCAAGGGCTATCCAGCTATATCCGTTGCCACTTGGCGAGAAAGCCTGTGCTTGCAAGGAAAGCTGGAAAGTCTCCTAGTCCTGAACACACAGGGATGTACTGCCTCAAGAACTGCTTCTTGTGTAGCAGCACAGGAGGTTGGGTCAAGCAGAATTCTTCTCGATGCCTCAGCAATCAGGTCGGATGAAGGCGAAGTCTTCAAGTATTTGTCTGTAACTCGGGGTGAGCAATGTTTGTGAACCCCAGCGAAACGGACAAATACGGAGGGAAAAACGTCGATATCGAGTTTTCACCAAAAGACAGCATGCCTCACTGAGAGGCCCCTGGTCTGGTATGAAGGAGTGAGAAAAACTACCAACTTGTGTGCAGGGAGGAAACAGAAGGACGGTAGGGATTTCTCAGTCCAGCAGTCTCTGCATGAATCTTCGTGAAGAAAGAGTGAGCAGCATGTTCTGTCCCGATCACTCAACCCCAAGGACAGGCTTGCCTACCAATACATCCCCACCAGGAATGCATCTGGTTGAGCTGTCGAGTGTGCAATAGAACAACACTCGAGTACCTTCAAATGTCGAGATGAAACAGGAGGAAAAACGATTGCCTCTTGTTTGTCGACAAATGCCACTACTGTGGTTTTGTTGTTCAACGAAACCAGTGAGTGCCGTTGCAAAACCCATCCTGAATTCTCAGACAGCCAAAAGGCTGCCCTGAGCCCAGGACGGTGATGAGAAGGTACTATTCGTCTTGGTCACACAACTTCAAGAAAAGGTCTTACCAGTGTGCGCCTATTCCTCAATCTGTGAATCTGTAAGTAGACACAAGATGTGAGGGGAATATGCAAGCATATTCGAAGGTTCCTTCAGTCAAGCATTAGCCTAACTCTTTCCTCATACTTTGAAGAGGAAAGAGGACAGAGGAATGGAAGCAGACTTCCATTCACCACCATGGGGAAGCTTCTGCAAGATGACAGGATACCGAGCCAATTAGCTCTAGCCGGGCTGGCATTTCCCGAATTGGGAGCACGGGAGAGGAGGCGGGATGGAAGTTCGATGGAAAGAATTGCCGAGACCTAAGGGAAATAGATACTTCTCCTGAAGGAATCCATTCCTAGGGTTTCAGCAATGTAGCTGCCAGTTCCAGAGACTTGATGGGTATCATTTCGTCCAGGCATCAGCAGTTGCAATCTTCTTCTGAAGCCTAGGACTTCTTAGCTAAGGAGTTGAGGGGGGCTGGCTTGAACTCAAGGTCGAGTTGAGATGACTAAGACCCAAAGTTCTTTGCCATTGTCCAAAGGACAAGTCGGTGCCCTGGTACGAACTTTGATTACAGAGGGATCTGGCAAATCTCTGAAAGAGAAAGGCAGAACCAAGTAAAGGTTCGTTCCTAAGGGTCGAGCCAACTTGGAACAAAGTCCTTCTTAACACCAGAATTGCCCAAAAACTGCAGTCGACAAGACCCTCCGAGGCAAGAAGAATTCATATTCTGTCGAGGCAGGGGTGGAAGCTTGGTGTCTCGACCTGAATTAACTCCTTCAAGAAAGAATTCATCAGGTAGAGAACGCTCGGAAGCCAGGACCACGGCGGTCCCTGACACTCTCAGCCCTCGGAAACTGCAAGGGTTGCAAGTGATGAAGGTTATTCATTGGGGAGCTGCGGTCCTGTCCTGGGATCCTCGCGCGACGAATCAGCGCAAAGTTCTCCGAAAACACGGGGACGATCACAACTTGAAGAGGAAGACCCTCGCTGTTTCCGATGCGTGAAACTCCTGTACCTCTCCCTGAAGGGACACCTTGACAGATCCCATGAAACCCTCCTCAGCTATCTGGTTATACTACGAGAGAATCGGGGAACCAACACCCAAAGCCCGCCAGGCAGCCGAACTCCGAAGATAATTTCGTCAGAGCTCTCTCTGTCCGTCTTGTGCCTATTGGAACAACCAAGAGGAGAAGAGAACAGGTGAGGAGAAAGAGTATCCCTACCTGTCCTGCCAGTAAGATGAGCAGGAGAGGCGGACCGTGAGCGATAATCAACAGAAGGAGATTACTGCCCCATGGGGGAAGAAGAGCACTTGTGCCATGGCAAAGCGCTTTCCTGGGAAGAGCAAAAAGTTCACTAGAACATAGCCGAGAGCCCGGATCGGAAAAAACCGAGTAGGGCCGAGCCGAGCCGAGCACACAAACGCGATCCAGCTGGTTGGTATGCGGCGGTCTGGGAGGCAGGTGCCAAGCCAGTCTGGCGAGCAGTCGAGCCAGTCTCGTAAAGCGTGACCGGGGCCGAGCCGAGCCAATCGTGCGAACACAATCAGACTAACTGGGCAGGCCAGACTCGCCTGCTGTGAACAATTGCAAGTTTCCCGAACTGTAAACTCCTTCCAGGCCAAGGCCCCTCGAGAAGTTTCAAAGGGGAATTCTGTGTCTGCTATCTTGCATGCTCAAACCCTAAAGTTTGAGACACAAGAATGAAGCCCAGCCGAGCAACCGAAGCAGCTGGCGGGCAGCATCGAGACACCTGGCGTCCCGCGACCAGACACCTGGGTGTCGGCACCCAGACACCTGGGTGTCTCGGCACTTTCTCATCCTGTGCCTCTCGTAAGGAGAGCACTTGTGATTCATAGAATTCGAACTACCCACGAGACTTCCAAAAATAGGGATCAGCTGCTTTGTTTCCTAATAGATCGAAAGAGCTAAGCACAGAACTAGTCTTAGAAGAAGACTTCCAAGACTGGCAACGAGGGCGTGGCCTCGAACCAGTCTTAGCTCTTGTGGCCCCAAACGCAACATCCCACAGGAG
Organism: Macrobrachium rosenbergii; assembly: GCF_040412425.1. NCBI lineage: Eukaryota > Metazoa > Arthropoda > Malacostraca > Decapoda > Palaemonidae > Macrobrachium > Macrobrachium rosenbergii. The sequence continues at coordinate 4,464,519 of NW_027100729.1, forward strand.
AATGCGACCGGTTCCCGCCCCAGGGCGGAAAGAGCCAACGAGAGAAACGTGTCTCCCAGAAGAGAGTCAGTCCCTTTAGAAGTCCCGCATGACTCCTGAAGGGAATCTCTTCCCTGCTGCTTCTGATGTTCGAACTGACAGGATCGAGACACCAGGCTCGAACCTGACCGAGCACTGGCAAACACTGGGAAGCGCTTGCGGTGCTGACAGGAAGAGGAGCTGAGACACCTGGGTGCCTCGGCCCTTTCTCTCGCACTGCTCCCGAACTGGGCCCAGGAAATTCTCTCCAGACCAGATCGATACTCAATATTCCATAGAATCTCAAGCACTCAAAGCGGCTCACGAACGAGCGCCCAAGCAGCCCCCGTCTTAGGGGCGGAACCTCTAGGACTCGGGAACGGGATTGCAAACTGAGGTCTGCACGCCCACGGCTTCCGAAACACAAAACCCACGGCTATGCCAATCGGTTTCCTAACCCGAAGGTCGGGAACGGCCAACGAGAGACCCACTTCCTCCTCAGAAGGAGGCAGTCCCTAGACATGCAAGGGCATCGAGAGCAAGAAGCAGCCTTCCTCTCCTTCGGCTGACGGAGGTCTGTCCGATTCTCGGGACCCCCATGGACCTCGGGAGAGGAAGGGAAGACGCACCAGAAGAAGAAATCGAAGATAAGATGAAGAAGGCGGCGGCTACTTCCATAGGGCGGCTTCCTTCACCTCCACTCCATCTTCTACAGGATGGTGGACACGAAACATCGTAACCTCCAGGGCAGTCCGGCAGGAACACAACGGATGCGGCCCAGTACACCACCACCAGGAGAAGCAGCAGGCATGATCAGGACAGCCCATGCAGGAGCTACGGCAGCGGTTCGGAAGGCAGGAGCTACTGCAACGGCCAGGAACGTCACCTCAACAGGGCGACTTCCTTCATCTTCACGCCGACATCTACAGGATGGCAGATATCGTAACCTCTGGGGCAGCTGGCAGGAACACAACGGGAGCGGTCCCAGGCACGACCGCCAGCAGAAGCGGCAGGCATGATCAGGAGAGCCCATGCAGGAGCTACGGCACAGGTTCGGAGGGCAGGAGGTATTGCAACGTCCAGGAACGTCACTTCCACAAGGCGACTTCTTCCCTTCACGCCAACATCTTCTTCTACAGGATGGCGGACACTGTAACCTCTAGGCAGCTGGCAGGAACACAACGGAAGCGCCCCCGGGCACGATCACTAGGAGAAGTAGCGGCACGATCAGGACACCTGATAAAGGAGCTATGTTAGCGGTTCGGAAGGCAGGAGCTACTGCAACGGACAGAAATGTCACTTGAAAGTCACCAGCAGCGACAGGAACGATCAGGGCAGCTGTGGCAGGAGACCAGGAATAGCAGTCCACAGTCTGTCGATAGTTGACAAGAGCATAACACAGGGAACAGCAGGAGCAGATGGACCACAGATACGCAGGAGGCATTGCAACAGCATACATGAAAACCAGCAATGACAGCGATCGATCCACATCGGCGGAACAGAGTCAGAACGATCCCGACGTGGAAATATGACATCTAACCAGGTATTGTGGTCGATCCCGAAGCAACACTGAATGAATGTCGGGACTGCTTCATGCAAGATATCCTTGATATATCCAGCCAACTACTGTTGTGTCTGCGATGCTCACTGTCAACCTAAAAGAAAAACAAAGATGATTAGTAAAGGGAGACTCCTCCTCGCTACAAGGGGAACTGCCCTACGCAGCAGGAGGAGGTACTCTAGACGAGGTCGCCCGATCGCTCCCCGCCCCTGGTCTTCGGCGATGAGCGAGCGAAGAGAGTGAAGGAGAGAGCTCTACTAAAGGGGAGTAGGAAGAACCTACGGGAAGAGAAAAAAAAAAGGACGGAGGGGAGGCCACCAAGGGCGCCGGGAAGCGAACTTATCGACGACGCCGGAACCTCCCACCCGGCCCGTAATTCTCCAAGCGCAGGTGGCGAGCAACACTCAGCATAAGTAGGAAGGAATTAGTGATGCCCCTTATGCACGGAGGGCGGAAGCCCAAGAAGGGAACGAACTCTTACATCCTGATGAATGTAGGGGAGTCAAGATATTACGTCCCAAACTATGTCTCCGAAAGTACAGGGCACCTTCAGTATTTACGTAAAGGGCTGCTGGAAGGGAAGCATTACCACTTGGTTACGCTACTCCAATTATGCCCTTGGCCGTCAAACCCAAGACAAGGCAGGGAACGACGGTTTATGCAAGGTTATCACAAATCGTGGGTTTGTACTAATAAATATCAAACACACGTATATATAAACAAAAATACAGAAAGATCCCACCGGGATAATAAGAGCTTAACGACAGTCAGGCAGAGAGAACGAAAACACGTCAGCAACGCATGACGGCCGAAAGCAAACTGGAATGTTTACACCCGGGCAGGCGGTATCCCCGCCTACCTGGCGGTAGTTACTGCCTAACCACCTTGCTCAAGAGTTTAACGGCTGTTTCCAGCCTACGCCTGGAAGTAATTCCTAATGTAAAGGACCGAGGGTTTGTATATTGTGTCGGAACAACATAACATTAACCCATGAGTATATTATTAAGATAATATCAAATATGTCATTCATTAAGACAGTCTTAAGTTAGAGTGGGCCAGGCTAAGCTATAGCCTACAGGCTGCCTGAAACCTATGTAACCAGACCCCATAAAGGCTATGGCCTATAGGGTAGCCTAGAGTACCATAACTCTGTAAGTTGATTATAAAAATATAATTAAAAATATTAATTTAGACAGGTTTACATTAGTCTACAGGTTTCTCCTGTACCAGACTGGGGTACTCGGGTCTCCCTGGAAACCTGGGTACTCGGAGCGACTCGCGTGCGGGTGCCTGACATGGACCCGCTGGCCTTAGAAGAAGGTTTCTTCTGCACAGCAGGGGGAGTGCGGACTGTGGTCTGCACGCCCTTGGCTCCCAATGCCCCTGACCTAGGGGACAGAGCAGCGGTTTCCTGATCCGTGGATCGGGAAGAGCCAGCGAGAGATCCGTCTGCCTTCCCTGTGTAAGGGGGCAGTCCCTTAGAGGTCTCGGTGTAAGACCTCTTAGCGGAGGGAGAGGCAGGCTTCTTCTTTGGCTGGGTAGCCTCAGAAGGAGAAGAGGAAGAAGAAGCAGCAGACAAAGACGAAGACGACAACGAAGATGACAACACCTTCCGCGATCTCTTCTTTGATTTCTTCTTCACCATCTTCCTCAGGATCGAGGTCAGGTCCCCAAACCATGCGGGAGCAGCCGAAGACTCAGGAGCAACCAGGGGGGCCACAGCAGCAGGCGCAACCCGGGCAGGGTAGACGGTGCTCGGGACAGTAGTTGCCAGGGCAGGAACATCAGCATGGCAGCCAGGAATGTCCAAAGGAGGAGCCAGGGATGAAGGCACGGGTGGCACACGAGCAGCCAGGCCGGGCCGAGCCAGGGTCAAAGGCACGGGGGCGTGTCAGCAGCCAGGCTGGGCCAAGAGATGGAGAAGCAAGGAGCTGGAACCATAGTCATGAACGAGCCAGGGTCAGCAATAGGGGCAGGCAATGTCATGTACGGCACCAACGACGTCACCACATACAAAGGCCCAGGTCGAGATAGCGGGGCCAGGAACGCAAGGGGCAGCGGCACAAGATGGTGAGAGGCAGGAGCAGCCGAAACCTGGGTGTCTAGGTGTGAAGCCACCGTCATAGGCAGCTTGCCGAACGCAGACATGGGCTGTCACTGGAGCGCCAGACAGGTGGGACACCAGGCCCTCCAGTGACGGAATGCCAGGTAGACCCAGGTGTAGCCAGGCAGAAGAGAAGTCTGATACCTGGTCCGTAGGAACTTCCACCCCCAAACCTGAGGAAACAGTCGGTTCAAAATGAGAAGCCTCCACTCACTCTGGAGGAAAAATTTCCCCCCCAGAGTATGGAGAGGCCCCTGAGAGGATGTCCTGATCAACTGCCCCCCAACACCCTTCCACACCCGATGAAATGAATGAGGAAGGGGAGGGGGAGTCCTCACCCGAGGGAGAGGGAGCAAGAAGGGGAAGTTCGCAGGGAGGGAGAAACGATCCTGACACATTAGCCACCACTGGAGTCGTCGGGGACGTTACCCTTGGACGATTCCTTGGCAGGCTTCCGACAGTAGCGTCTCCTCCCTTCGAACCTCTTCCATTGCTCAGGAAACCAGGTACAACACTCGCTACAAGGAGCACTGCGCGAACACACACGTCCCCTGCAAGTTGGGCAAAGGGCGTGTGGGTCCGTGTCGACGCTAGAACGAAATGTATTACATCTTATGCCTCCTACCCCAGGACACACACGCTGGGGATAGGAGGGTTTAGAAGGCATATCAACATTCATTATCACAAAAGTAAGGAAAAATCCCACTGAAAAGCTGAAGGGCAGTCAGGCAGAGAGTGAAGAACAACGTCCGCATTCTACGATGGCCGAAAGCAAATTGGAATGTTTACATCTGGGCAGGCAGTACTCCCGCCTCCTGGACGGTAGTTAACTGCCTAACCACCTTGTTTGAAAGTTCAACGGCCGTTTCAGCCTACGCTGAAAGTAATTCCTAATGTAAAGGACCGAGGGTTTGTATATCGTGTCGGAACAAACTTATTTAATGAAGATATTATGGAAAGGTCAGCCAATAAACTCAAAGCAATCCATGGTGAGAAAGAGTAGTTAGTTAGCATGCAAGAGCACTCTGAAAATGTGCCTGATCTAGAAACTGAGGAGTTCCCATGGGAGGTACTAGAAATATTGTCCCTCCTGCACGTCTCATCGAGGAGATGTAGACTGTATTAAATTGTGCTGAGGAGAAAGACTATATGTTCCTCCAAATGTATTTAGTGAATCATATATAATTTTCTTGTTAGTGATACTATAGTGTACTTTTGTACTTTTGTAAAATTTACTTAGTATTATGGCTGTTGAATGATATTTGTTTCCTTGTAATGGCCAGTCATATGAAAGATTTTGTTGCTTTGGTAATGATTAGAAGTGTGTAAAACATGTAACACAACAGAAACATCATGCCCTAGTTGTGCATGCAATAGTGGCTCATGGGTCTTGTCTTATAGAAAATGGTTAGAGTATTGCTCTTGTATTACTAGTTTGGTACACCTTTGAGGATTGAGTGCGCCCCTTTCCAAACCCCTTTGAGATTCAACTGTAGGGTCGTTTCTGGCCAAGAGGTCTGGTAAGTTAGATAGTCAGTAGGACGCCTCAATAGGAGCAAATTTTGTCTTCTTAATTGGAGAGCTCCTCTGTTGCAGAGTGATGTGATCTCCTGTGTAAGCGGAGACAATCCAACCCCAGCATTAGGCTCGGCAAAGATACTAGGAAAGCAGTTGAATGCACACCTATAGGGTAGTGTCCCCATTTAGTGCTCCAGTATATCCATATTTTATGTTGCTGCAAGAGTACCTTTTTGCCTCTGTTGAGATTGTCATTTGATTCTATTGTACAAAGACCCGTATTCCACCGTCGCAGACACATCTCAGGGAAGAACAACACTAAGCAATATAGGATCAATGGTTTGTATATCATGTGGGAACAAATCACACTTTAGTAACCGAGAAGTTTCATTTCAAAACCATTTTCGTTTATTCTTTGGGCTGGTTTATTAACCCATTTGGGTTCAGTAAGGGTTAGGCTACTAGAAGCCTCCATCATTATTCATGTGACTTTCTTTTTCAGTTGCTCAAAGAATCCAGGTGAGACGGCGGTGTAGTTGTGTGCAGGTTCTGCTCAGTTCGAATGTTAACTCTGGAAGGATGGGGGGAGGAGGACTGCATAGCAAGTCTGGGCAAATTGTCCTTGGGTAGGTTAGGTTAGGATGCATCCGTTATGAAGCATCTTTGATTTCCTTGTAATGAAGGAGCAACCCTCGGACGGGAGTGAGGCGGGGGCGATTAGCAAAATCACAACCAAAAATCATAACAAAATTGTTAACAGCCCCATTATTGCAGCCATAGCCTACCCCACACCTCTGAGCCTAACCTAGCCTACAGGGCCTGAGAGGGCTACAAATTGCCTAAACGAAGAAACAGTTTAAATCGATCAAATAAGGCCTAAATAAGGTCTGACCTTTGTAACCTTGACCTTCAGGAGACGAGAAATGCCTAACTGAATTTAATCACATTTAGCCCACCTCAAAACCTCAAATTTAACGCAATTTCTAAATCACGAATTTAACTTCAAGCATCGATTTAACCTTCAGCGTTATATAAAGAAACGAAATAACGAAAGCAACGTAATTAACGCTTTAAATAACGGTTAATGAACATTGGCAATCGTCTCCTTAGGAGGAGTCAAGAGACCCACAATGCCTCTCTTCATTCAACCATATTTCACTCAAAAACTCAAATTTCACACAATTTTTAACTCGAGAATTCAACCTCAATCATTGATTTACCTCGATTGACCTCCAATTCGATCACTCAGTCAATATTTCCGGTCGAAATTGATTGATTTCTGTTGATCTCCGGGACAACTATTCGACGACACCATCATTTGTTTGTTTACACTCACTCGACCACTTTCCACCCAAGACGATTAGGTCCTTTATTTGAGTCTTTTTTCGTTTAATAATTATATTTTATAATATTTTAGATTTATAAAAAGGTAATAAATATAATTATATGATATTGTTTTAATATAAATATAAGTTATTTTACTTATAAATGTAATTTATGAAGCATTTTTGGCGATGTACTTATTTTCTACCGTAGCTAATAAGTTAAAGTAACGTCAAAGTGTATCGCACATATAGAAATATATTTTACTTATTTATGGGTTAATAATAAGATATTGTAAAGTGTTGAACTGATAAAAATGCAATAAATACAATTAAATCATATTATTTTTGTTGTAAATCGAGTTATTTTATTGATAAATAATATAATCAATGAAGCATTCTTGGGGTGACCTATCGGTCTCTTATTGCAGGTAATAATCAGGGGTTAAATGGGAAAAAACCACGTTAAAAGAAGATGATGGGTTAAAAACTACGTCTTTTGACATGTTACATTAACAGAAGTATAATAGACACAATCTATATGCATTATCATCTGCCTTTTCAGATTAATTTCTTGATTGCCTCATTTGTAAATAAATTCAGTTTAATGTAACTTGATACTCATTTCCCATGGCGGCCTCCCACCCCCTGATTAATTAATTACTGATGATTAAGGTAAGTCATCCCTCTTTCCCATCCGTTTATTATATTCTGGGTGCTCTCTGTTGGCCCCGCAAGGCAGTTCATGATAAAAAAACCCTGTTTTTTATCATGAATACGTTAGGAACAAGATAGGGAAAAGTGTTATTATTAAGAAAATAAAATGGAAAATGCAATAGGAGAGGCGAAGGCTCCAAGAGCGGTTCTTAAGTGAGCGAGGCAGAAGAGGAGGAGCTGCCCGCGAACGTTTGTCTCTCTAGAATAGCAGCTGTGCTGGGCTGCCAGATGACTGATCATTAGGAATTAGGAAGTGCTTTGCCAGGGATTTATTGCATGTGTTGGCCGGCAACAGTTAGCTAAGAGTGTTGTTCGGAAACAGTTATGGCAGAGAAAGTGTACAATTTGTGTGTGGTAATGTGTAGGCTGAAAATTCACGGTGTTAAAACACACGTAGCGGCCGCTGACAGTCAGACACTGGACTAATCCAATCATTCAAAGAGCGCAATTCAATTCAAGCTCGCATTCCATGTTAAGTAAAGTAAAGGCATTACTGGTGTTTTAAGTTAAATAATTCGCTTTTGCATTCAACAACCTGCTTTCAGTCAAGAAAGTCGAGTGTTCCTTTTTCTTAGATTTCAAACCCTCATTGTTATCACTCGACCGAGAACACGAGTCTGCCATCAGCTGTTTCCTGGTGCCTCAGTTCCACATCTCCTCGTTCACGCCGAACGAATCCCATTGCTTTTCGCCCTAACGTAAACCTAACAAAAATACCTTGATATTTTTTAGAATAATTTGAAAACCCTTTTCCACCACATCACTTGTCGTGACGGAAGCTAGCCAGTAAAATCATGTAAATATCAAAAGTTCATTTTTAGAAAAAAAAGTAACTATGCTCTCAGAGAGAAAGAGAGAGAGAGAGATTTTCTTTCATCATAACATGGGGAATACTAAAATTAATAAATGAGTATTGGAAACTAAACCCTAACGACCAGTCCTCATTCAGGATCGCTCCATCAGTGTGACCTTCGCACGACACACTCAACCACAGTGCCACCTTATTCAAAGGTGCCACACCACTGAAGTGCCCCCAAAGTATGAGACAATTCCCCTGCAAAGACGTCAGACGTCTCTTCATTTCGCATCAATCACGTTACTGCATCACATTTATTAATATGTCAAGAATCTCAGTAAATACTCATATGTAGAATTTCCTGGCCTTTCTGCCGACATATGTTTTGTCATTGTATTTAGTATGCCTCTTTAAATTGCCAAATGTTCACCTGTCAACAAACACAAATTGCTCAGAGTGCGGGTCGCGGCAATCAGAGGTCGGGCACCACATTTCCATCCGCACTCTGCTATGTCTACCTGTGCCCAGGTAATAATAAAAAGTTTAGTGCCCAGTTCTCTCTTTGCCCTCACAAATCCTATAATAATAATAATAATAATAATTTTGTATGTCAATATGCTTTCATGTGACCTCTTTATCTATAAATTTAATATTTGGCATCGCCTGTTATATGCTATATACGTTGGAAATATAATTCATTTCTTTATATAGGGAAATAAAAGAGGCCTATTTCATTATGCTCTAAATGGTTATATAACAAAATTTACCTGTGGTGATAATTAGTTTTATGTATTAAAATAAGTAAAAAATGCACCGAAGTTTCTGTACAGCTGCTACGGCCTATAATCAAGACCATCGAAAATAGGTCTATCTTCCGGTGGTCTCGGTATACAGTAATGTTGTATGAGCCACAGCCCATGAAACTTTAACTCGGTCCGGTTTGTGGGCGAAAGGGACCCTGCGGTTCCTTCTGTGGGGGAGAAGGAGAGGTCTGGACTTTCCCTCGAGTGCCCGTCAAGGCACCAGACTTCGGGGCTGAGGTGCTAGCCTGGCTCACGGTAAAGGGGACCCCAATGGGAATCCGGGGTTTCCATACGCGGCGATCCTCACGAGACAGAGCACCGGTATGTCTGTTTCGAACAGTACATATTCCACCTGGCAAGTGCAATAACTTATTAACGTATGGGTAACTCCCCGCCCCCCGCCCGCCGGGCCAGTACTAAACACGGCGCAGGGACATTTCATTTGGCCGACAACAAACAAATGCTTAGGGCCAGTGTCAGAAGCCCTAAAAGTGTTGAAAAACCCAGTTTCCAAGGTACCGCACTTGTCGGACGGGATATGAACCGTTCGAAACAGACGTAGCCGTGCTGTGTCTTGTGAAGATCGCGTTAGGAAACCCCTTGTTGGATGGACTTCAGGGGACAATCACAGGTTAATTACAGCCGACCGCCAAAAAAATAACGTTGAATTGTAAATAAGCAACCAAAATACTATAAGAAACTGCAATTTCTCGCTAAATACTCGCGGTTTATCTATTACTTAGAAATACCGTTTGTACGTCTTTGTGATCAGAGAGTAACAAACAGATAGATGCTGCTGAGTCATCGAATGCCATACGATTCTTGGGGTTTGGCGTGGGTAATTCAAATGAGTGCCATACATCGAAGACCCTTATTGGTTCCTTTCGATTATACGAGACCAATCAGCTGAGGTCTATGACCTTGTAAAGTCACTTACAGAGCCGTCTGCGGAGTCTCCATCGAACGTGTCATTCGCTAAGTCTCCGCTGAGCAAGTTTCCTATGGTGGCGTCCCATTTTCTTCGCCCGTACAATTGGTCACGCGATTTCAATCATTTAAACTATGTATGTATTTGTTCACCTGTTGTCAATTGTGTCTCTTGTATTTCTTTGTTCACAGGCCTCAAGATTATATCCATATTGGAATTCTGTCTGTTTTTATATTGTAAAGTGTACTTGCTCGCTGTATATTGTTGTTAATTATTATCGACCTCAGGTCACACACGATCTCATTGTCTTTCGCGGCATGACGCCAGTCTGCCGCTATATAAACTGCCTGGATCTTGAATAAAGCAGCAGTTCTCTTTTACCTGCTGGTTTTTTGCACCTCTTACAACCTAAGCCAGTTCAGTTTGAAGAGTTAAACATCAGTAATGGTTTAGCGGTCGACGGGCTAGGAAAGACAGTCATGGCGCGTGCCACCTCAGAGCACCTTCTGACTATAACTGCATAATTAAGTAGCATAGTATTAGCAACAGGGCCCTGCATAACTATTAAGGAAAATACACACGTGTTAATTGTATCTCATGCATTTCATTTGTACTGGTAGAACCTTTACATGACTGAGAATCAGGTCATATTTTTGGTGTCAGTCGCAGGGTATTGTCAGTACATATAATGTTCACACTGAGCTAGGTCACAGGCCACAGGTCAACTTTCTAAGTCACCAGTAGCCAATGCCTTCTTCCCCCGGGGTCTAACGTGGGGAAGGAATCACCGAGACTGCCTTATGCACGTTATGCTCTCAAGGTCCCACAGGAGGACTGAAGAAAAGGTTTTAAATGAAGCAACAAAGAAAGGATAAAGAGTAATCATATGGGAAGTGACAGCAGGACCGTCTTGTCTCTTGATGGGACAAAGTCAAGGTTAGGTTTTGTGAGATTTAGGCCGTCAAGCAAGACTGAAGAAAGGAAACAGGAATGGAGGTGAAGTAAAAGGCTAAAAATGGAAGCAGAGAAAGTCGATATCAGGAAAGAAAGGAGAAAGTCATAAGAAACAGAAGATAAAAGAGTCCCAAACTACAGCAGAAGATGAGAGAGTGAGAGAGTCACAGGAACTTTGTAAACCTCTCCTCCAGGATTCACCAGATGCTGTACCTCGACAAAGGTCCCTTTGAAAGTCTCTTAGTTTGACTGTACATAATACTTACAGGACGTCTGGTATTCCTTGTAGTTTTGGCCATAACACTCTAAATAGTCTGTGTTGGCTGAGCCTAATTCTGAAACTGATAGAAATATGGCTTTTCAATGAGTGTGTGTTTAGCCTATGATATTTTCATGGCTGTGCGATTAACTAGGAAAAAGTACTTGGTTGTCGTAACAGGAAAGTAAAGATGACTTTGATACCAGTAATTCAGCAAAAGAAACTAGACTGTATTTACCTAATAAAGAGAAAATCAATGTTTATTTGCAGAGAGCCATTCAAAACTAAACAAATAGGCTCCATCGAGCAACACTCATCACGGGGCATATAGTAATGGTAGCCTCTGGAAGATTAAATGGTAGCCTTGTCTTGCAAAGTTCAAGGGCAGCTCACCGCTTGGTAGACTTTAAATCATACTGTATAAAGTCATGGTGGATGAGTGGTGGAACGGACATCTTTTCACTGCGGTGGTCCAGAGTTCAAGTACTGCTCGAGGACTGATAAATTTTACTTCTGATGCTTTTCTTTATTTTTCTTTCTTAAATCTTCAGGTGAAGAAAATCCTTTTGGAGAGTCAACAGACTATAATGAACCCAAGATGGCTCCAAAGAACAATCAGCCTGCGCGCGCACACACACACACACACACACACACACACACACACACACACACACACACACACACACACACACACAGAAATGAATTTGCTCCTCACCTAAACATCTGGAGATCATGAGATTCCACAACTGCACTGTAGGCAGACTGTTTTATAGACATTTTAGTTGTAGCCAAGACGGGACAATTTCTCTTCATGGAGGAATATTTTCCACAATTTCTCTTCATGGAGGAATATTTTCCACAATTTCTCTTCATGGAGGAATATTTTCAACAATTTCTCTTCATGGAGGAATATTTTCCACAATTTCTCTTCATGGAGGAATATTTTCCACAATTTCTCTTCATGGAGGAATATTTTCAACAATTTCTCTTCATGGAGGAATATTTTCAACAATTTCTCTTCATGGAGGAATATTTTCCACAATTTCTCTTCATGGAGGAATATTTTCCACAATTTCTCTTCATGGAGGAATATTTTCCACAATTTCTCTTCATGGAGGAATATTTTCCACAATTTCTCTTCATGGAGGAATATTTTCAACAATTTCTCTTCATGGAGGAATATTTTCCACAATTTCTCTTCATGGAGGAATATTTTCAACAATTTCTCTTCATGGAGGAATATTTTCCACAATTTCTCTTCATGGAGGAATATTTTCAACAATTTCTCTTCATGGAGGAATATTTTCCACAATTTCTCTTCATGGAGGAATATTTTCCACAATTTCTCTTCATGGAGGAATATTTTCCACAATTTCTCTTCATGGAGGAACATTTTCAACAATTTCTCTTCATGGAGGAATATTTTCCACAATTTCTCTTCATGGAGGAATATTTTCAACAATTTCTCTTCATGGAGGAATATTTTCCACAATTTCTCTTCATGGAGGAATATTTTCCACAATTTCTCTTCATGGAGGAATATTTTCCAAATTTCTCTTCATGGAGGAACATTTTCAACAATTTCTCTTCATGGAGGAATATTTTCAACAATTTCTCTTCATGGAGGAATATTTTCCACAATTTCTCTTCATGGAGGAATATTTTCAACAATTTCTCTTCATGGAGGAATATTTTCCACAATTTCTCTTCATGGAGGAATATTTTCAACAATTTCTCTTCATGGAGGAATATTTTCAACAATTTCTCTTCATGGAGGAATATTTTCAACAATTTCTCTTCATGGAGGAATATTTTCAACAATTTCTCTTCATGGAGGAATATTTTCAACAATTTCTCTTCATGGAGGAACATTTTCAACAACAATTTCTCTTCACGGAGGAATATCTTCAACGATCTCGTTCGTCGTCACCTTCGTAAATGTCTTGACATCAATCAGCAGCAGCTTTGCCCTATTATAGGGTTAGAAGCGATACGAGCTCTCACTCTCTCCTTTTCTGTCCTGCGCTCTTTCTATCTGCCTGAACTCCCCTACAGTCTACTGTAGGTGGCTCTTCTCTTTCTCCAGGATTTCACACAGGAGGAAGGTTTCCCTGACCGATTCTTCCTCACCCCTTCTCAGAACAGGAACAGGAACTGGAACATCAAATTTAGGCCAGAGGCCAAGTGCTGGGAGGGACCTATGATGAGGTCATTCAGGGCTAAATGGGAAACTGAGAGCAGAAAGGTTTGAAAGGCATAACTGGAGGAGGAGGAGGAGGAGGAGGAGGAGGAGGAGGAAAGCCTTTTGCAGTAGTGTCCAAAAGCACAGAACTGGTTGGAGAGGAGATTGCCAAAGCAGTGAGGGTCCACTGGGATAAGGAACTCTTGCAGAGACTAAATGTTTGTAGGTGTTGAACAGGGAAGCTTCTGCTGGGATGTCCAAGGAAGGCCACAATACATTCAAAAGCTTCTTTATCTCCTGGGAACACCTCAGAATGAAGCACAGATGATGGCCATTACAGGAACTGACACTGTACTAATCACATAACCAGACAGTGTCCTCATGGGTTGCCATCTGGTCAGTGTTCACTCTCCCCCCTGCACCATACAAGGTGAGAATGACAGACACCATCCCCCTCCCCCCTGCACCATACAAGGGGAGAATGGCAGACAACATCCCAGCAGCAGGAGATGGGATGAAGGTTGGAAAAGGTGTGGAAAAGGAGTTGAGAGAGGTATTGCGTTACCCTCTGAGGCACCAACAGTATCGTCTTTGACTTCATCGACGTCCTGGAATTCAAGGCCTCTTTGTGTTTTAGCTCTACAAGAGTTTCAGGACAGCGTGATGGGGCACTCCATGGTGTTGACAAGCAACAACACCATGGTGGTGACATACATCAACAAGCAGGGAGGCCTAGTTTCCTTTTGGCTACATGAGTTGGTGGTGCAGATGGGTGAGTGGGCAGTAGTGCATCAGTAGTGCTGTTAGCCAGGTATGTTCTGGGGTCTTTGAATGTGGTTGAAGGCAAGCTCAGTTGCCAGAGGCAGGTGATAGGGACAGAATGATCCCTACATTTGGACATTGCGGAGAGGCATACACCTTCCCTCCATTTCGCCTAATTTGTCGGGTGATCAACAGGTTCATGATCACCCTGAATCTCAGGTTGACTATGGTGGCTCCAAAGTGGCCACACACTGAGTGGTACTCGGACCTGCTGACTCTTTCATCCGAGGTCTTAAGAGAGATTCCCCCGTGGCACAACCTTCTGTGCCAGGTGCACGTCAAGAGGTATCACCAGGCAGTGGAAGCACTGGCACTTCAGGCCCGAAGACTATCCAGAGTCTGCTGCCAGTAAGAGGGTTTTCTCGACACACAGTTAAGGAAATGTCTGGATACCTGAGAAAATTCTCTGAGGCTGTGTACCAAGGGAAATGGGCCAACTTCTGTAGTTGGTGTCGTCGACAGGGTATCTCTCCAGCCAGAGCTCTTCAAAGGTAGCGGACTTTTTCGTCTTCCTTTGCCAAGAGAAGCTCCCTCAGTTTCGGCCACTGGGGGCTATAAGGCTACTTTTGGCAAAGTCCTTCGGTTGAAGGGGGTAGATCTCTCGTCCTAGTGGGAGATCTCCATGCTTCTGAGAAGCTTCAAACAGTTTTGCTCACCTAGGGAACTTGTGAGCCGTACAAGCTGTTGAGACAGCTGTCAATAGGGATCTGACCTTCAAGACCTTTCTTGCTTGTCCTGGCTTCGGTGAGGAGAGTAGGTGAGCTTCAAGGTCTTTCCTGCCATGTTAAGCTCTCAAGGGGATGGGGATCTGTTGTGCTCGAATTTGTCCAAATTCATAGCGAAGACTCAGAACCTGTTGGTCCCTGACGCCATATTTGAGTCCCTTTTGGTACCCTACTTAGAGGATTTTGTAAGTATTGATCAGGACGAGCTGCTGCTTTATCCAGTTGGAGTGTTGCTGCACTACCTTAAGAGAACTGGGCAGCCGTGGCCTGGGTGTCTTCGCCTCTTCGTTAGTACTGGCTCGACCAAGAAAGAGGTGTCCAAAAACATGATCTTTTTCTAGCTTCATGAGATAATCAAGCAGGCGCACTCTTCATCTGTCGATGTAGACGGGAGTCCGGTCCAAGTGAGTGCTCACAAGGTTAGGGCATCGCTCCATTCCTTGCATTCTGGAAGAACCTGTTGGTTCAGCAGGTATTACAAGCAGGCATGTGGTCCAACCAAACCACATTCATCTTGCTCTACCTATGGCATGTTGCCCATAAGTCCTTGGACATATATTCCTTGGGTCTTGTGCTGACTGCCCAACAAGTTGTGCAGCTCATCTGGCTCCCCTGAGGAGATAGGCAGCATCTCATCTAAGGTGTTCATTAAAAGTGAGAGAGAATGTGGGTGAGTGACTGGTCCCCTCCCTTTTCTCTTTTACCTTTCTCTCTCTCATAGGACAGAGAGGCAGGTGGCCAGTTGTCACATGCTGGACGGACGAGTTATGCAGGTGAGTGCACGACAGGGCCACCCTGTCTTTCATCTTTTAGTAGAATGATTAGATGCACGTCCCCCTCTCTCTTGACAAGGGGAGGGAGGGATTGACAGTGACAATGATCCGTTGGTCGTAACTAGCAAGTTTTATTTTCTCTGACACCATGGGGTTCATCCAAGCTTTCTTCAAGGTAACCATGCACACTCATTACTTCACCCCAGAGGTCTAGCAGTTGCAGCATCCCATATGTCCAACAAGCTACAGGTGTGGGATTCCTTCCTCAGCTCTTCCAGACCAGGAAGGTATTCTCTGAACCAGTCTGTTTAGAGAATTCCTGACTCCCCCCACCAATAGGTAAGTCTCCTCCGTAAAGAACGAAGGTTTGTATTTGTGTAGGAACAAAAAGCAGATTTTTTGGTAATTTCTATTTTTCCTGACATACAAACCTGAAGGTATTTACATTATGGCCCACCTCAGCCACTCATCAGTCTGGTACCCAGGCCAAAAGGCAAAGTGGAGTACAGACCAACTAGTGGGCAGGGATTCCCCCCGACCATCAGTAGTTAATGACCGTGTCTGAAGTTTAACAGCCGTTCCAGCTCGTGTCTTCGAGCCAAATCCCTAAGTAAGGAACTTCAGGTTTGTATGTTAGGAAAAATTCAAACTAAATTAATAAAAATTTGCTATTTTGAGTCCATCCTTTAGATGGCAGTATTTCTCTGTTTTGAAAAACGTAGTTTTATTACTTTCCAGGAAAAGCTCTTGAAGAAGACGATTATTTCTCAGGTTATGGGAAAATCTGTTTGTTTTCATTCAGTACAAGGTCACTTTAATGGTAGTAACTGAATAAACACCTAGTCTAACTGTAAGGTTTAGTGGCTTTGTGGTTGTTCCCCTGAAACAATCGGAGTGCTGATTGTTCTCTTGTTGTCTTGCCACGCTGGCAGGATTGTTGACGTCTGAGGAGTTGGGCCGGACGTCGTCAGTCAGTTTCTAGGAATCGAGTAGTTAGTATCTTGCTCGTAGAGAGTTAGTTTATGGAGCAGCTTTTCAGGTATGATTTACCTGTTGGCAAGGGAGTTCATTCTTCGTCTGTATCTCTGTCATCGCCGGTGACTTCGACAAGAATGTTGGAGGACAATCCTTTTCTTGTGCCTGTGGGGGCCATCGTCTCCATTCGCAGCTTATTGCTGTTTCAACAGTCTGACCGAGTGCGGCTGTCTGACTGGCACTGTCCCTGTAAGCTGCTTGTATCTGTGTTGACAGTTCAACCGAGTATGGCTGTCTGTTTGGCAGCCTCCTTGTAAGCAGTTTGTAGCTGTTTCGGTAGTCCGTCTGAGTGTGGCTATCTGTTTGGCATCGCTTCGGTTTCGACGACTTTACTGATTTCGTCTGATGACGTAACTTGTTTTGACTTTTGAGTAACGCTGCTCATTGAATGTAACATGTTTATTGTGTTAAAGATTTTTTAGTGTGAGGGTTTGTAGCCTGCTTAATTTGATAATGGTGTGAGCCTTGTGCAGGAATGGTGAGTATTTAACACTGCATTTATGTAAGAGGTGTTGTTTTGCTGTTTCCATTTTAAAAATGATTAACTGACTCAGGAAAAGCTATTATTATTAATGATGCTTGCTAATTATTTAATATTTACTGAATGAGTTGATTTTGTATTTTTGAGCCTATTTAATGTTTATGGCATTTCTATTATGATGTTCCTGTCATTCACGTTATGCTCATATATGTACTGACTTTTGAAACTGACTCATTGTATATAATGTATATGACTTTGTTGTCATAAATTAGTTTGTCACTTTTTTTTCGTTTTGTTCAGCTCCTTCCTCCTCTGTCTACCTCAATTTCTGCCAGTCATTACAGTCCCGATATTTTTGTATTTAAAGAACCTGTTGAACCAGCTGCGGTTCATTACACTAACTAATATAAGACAATTACTTAAATTTACTCACCTGCTCTTGTGGTATTGTTCTCCTAAGTCAGCTCGTGACCTTACAAACCAAAGAAAGACTTACGAGACCAACTGACAAACCGTAACTGAGAGCGCTCGCAACCTTTCGTCACCAATGCAAACTCCTGACTCCCTCACTCACCGTTTGTTTTGTTTTCCTAACTCGCATCATCTGTATAGACGTCTTATGACATCACAACAACAACCATTGTGCTGCCATTCCAAACAGAATGAGAGGACTGGCTTTACATACACCCAATAAAATGAACAGCAGACTTTGTCTCTATTTCTTAAACATATAACACCTCCACCTACTTCGCTGACCCAATTAATGAAAGTAACAAAATACAGTAATAACGATTAAATTTATAAAACTACTCTACATAATATATTAGAACTGAACTACCTGTCCCCTGTTCACCTGAAAAATGAGACTTCAGAACCAACAGATAATCAGTTACAAGTTAATTGTAGTACACCATATACTGATACTGCTACTTCAATATTTACTTGAAACGGTAAAAAATTACTTCCAAAAATGTAGGGTTTATTGATAGACCAACATTGTGGCGAGAGTGTACAAAAATACAATTGGTTTGATACAAAACATAGGAGCATGTTAGCTTATCACATGCTCTCAGGGTTATTCTTAATAAAAGAAAAAGAGATTTTTCAAGTTTGGTCGATGCAAACAAGTCAGAGAGAAAGAGAGAATTTCAATGGAAATTTTTTTATACATTTACTCAGTAAACAGTATTGTACAGTTTGGTTTTCATTATATGTGCAGTACAGTATTGTAGAGTATTCTGTACTACTTATAAGCATATACAGTACTGCAGTCACAAAACAGGTAAAAAAAAATGGATACAAAATAATAATTTGCATTTTATAATTAATTTTTTGGATACAGTACTTACCTACTGTTAAAGTCTGCTTATATCTTTGCACCATTAGGTGTGATTGGTAGACAAAAATTTTTTAAAATGATGCTTGGCTAATCCTCTATGACTGTCTCTGTCATCACCTGTTTCCCTTCAGGTGGCGTTGGAATGTTTAGGTTCCTGTCAGCATTCTTCATGACCACTCACTAAGATGTGGGGAGGCCGATCGCACCTAATGGCGCAAAAATGTAAGCTAACTTTAACAGCAGGTAAGACTCATTCCACATACAGTAATTGACATTTTAAATCTGTGAAGTGATTTTTTAACCATATCTACAACTTTCCAATCATCTCCACAAGAGCACTGGATATTTTACAGCAGATAATTGAGGGTTTACTGTAAATGGCTACTTTCCAGTACGAATTCTCAGATGAATTATAAGATGTTTCCTGGAATAAGCTTTCCCACATTCTTGCACACGAATGGCTTCTTTCAAGTAGGAATTCTCATGTCTTGTAAGAGTAATTTTAGGGGAAAAAACCTTCCCATATTTCCTTGCACATATAAGGCTTTTCTCCAGATTGGCTCATCTATGTCTTGTAAGATGATGTTTCCTTAAAAATGCTTTCCAGTATGAATTCTCACGTGGCTTGCAAGGGTAATTTAACCAAAAAATGCTTCCCAATCCTTGCACATGAACAGATTCTCTCCAATAGACAGTAACGACGATTCGATTGACGACAAAGTCAAGGAGAGGAACAAAGCAAAGGACTTCGAATTCCGACAGTCGATATTCGAGCCACCTGTTTATCATCCGAGAAGCGGTGGTGATGATCCTCATCCTCGTTCTTCCATCTTTCACGTCAAGGCCGTGGGTAAGATGAGATGGATTTAAGAGGGCATATTTGACCCGACGACTGAGTAGCACGGGATAGAACTTGGGAGCATTACCTAGAATACCTGGACAGATACGAAGAAGCTCATCCATATAATCTCGCCGACCGAGAGACAAGCTTGCAGAAGACTGAGTCGCGCGGCTCACGTTTTCACAATGAAAGGAAAAGAGTTTCGCGAGAACATACGCAGGGAGTCCAGCGATTTCCGACTGCTCGACACATTATCAGCAAGACGATCCAGTCTCGGGACAGTGTTGCAGAGGACTTCGTAAGGATATCCAGCTATACCGTCATGAAAGCTGTGCGTTGCGCGAAAGCTGGAGTTTCTTGTCTCGATCACAGGATGTGGCTGCTCAGCAAACGCTTGTGTAAAGCCGCATTGCGGCGATGAGTCGCCGAATTCTCCATGCTCCGGCATCAGTCGATGAAGGCTTAAGTCTTCATATTTGTTCAAATCAGGTGCTCGCGGAATTCCCTAAACGACAGGAAAACGCCGATAGTCGAGTTTTCACCAAAAGACAGCATGCTCGTCTTCTCGGTTCGAGGGAGCGAAACGCTATCCTCGACTTCAGGTAGTGGTGGAAGTGCAACAGAAAGACGGTAGGGATTCAGTTCAGTATCTTTCGCGAGTTAAAGAGTGAGCAGCATAGCTCGCCTCGATCACCAAACTGGTTGCAGTTGCTTCAACAATACATCTCTCGTTTCAGTCGCAGCCTGGTTACCGAGCTGTCGAGCGTGCAGTAGAATGAGCCGTCGAAAGCGTAGAAGGAAAACTGTGTCGTCGAGAAACGGAAATCTATTGCCTTCTCGTTTGTCGACAACGCTCACTGTGGTTTTGTTGTTCATCCGAAATGCGACTATCTCGACGAAGAAGAGACGGGAGTAACTAATCGCTTCCGTCACTTAGCCCAAGACAGCAGCGCATATTCTCGGCTCAGAATCTGCAGACACAAGATGCGAGGAATATGCAAGAGCATTTCAGTGTTCTCTCACCGCACACTTCTTCTCGAAGAGAAAGAATACACACACACACACACACACACACACACCTTTATTCAATACATTGCTTTATTTACATCAGTCAGTCAATCAGCAGCCAGAAAGCATACAAGGCTACAATAAACACAGCACACACATACAGATAATCAGAAAAAGAGGAACACCATTTCATTTACTCCGGAGTAATATATTACAGCAATGATAAGGGACTTAAGTTGATATTAGCGACGATTTGGGAATCAGGACTACAGTGACACACTAACCAGTCGGCCGACTGGTTAGTGTGTCACTGTAGTCCTGATTCCCCGTCCGTCGCTGGTTCTGGTTAGTGTGTCACTGTAGTCCTGACTTCGTCCGTCGCTGGTCTGATCCCACGGACGGTGGACTTATTATCAACTTAAAATTCCCTCTCGATAACATATATGGAAATACATTACCTTATGCAGATGAACTGACACAGCGAGTTTGCAGCTTTCGATTGCAGAGGAATACGGTGATGTGATAATAGTCACAATATTACATATATTCATAGCATACATACACATAGCTAATATGTTATATAAAACTAAATAGGGAACGCATCTTAGTCATAAAACACAAAATTCCTAGAACAATAATTGGTAAAATACACCAACAGGTAACGCCTTCGTTGATAATGGCACAAAGCTGGGATTGACGTGAGACGCAGTTAATGTCGGCACGTTGTTTTCTGCGCTATCTGCCAACTCATCGCTTAAAAGATGTTTTCAGTTTGCTTAAAGACCTAGACTTCTTCAGCCCATCGACATCCATTCTATAACTCGTGATCTTGCTTATTTCTGATCTTATATTTGGCAGCTGGTTTCAGACACTAGATGCTGTTTGTCTTAAACATGTCAATGAGTCAACACTTAAAATTATAAAAAGAAGTTTAAACACTTTGCAACTTAAAACAAACACAGTGGTCACTTTCACTCACCAACCTGTTCTCAGTAAAATTGAGACAGAGCGATCATTTTCACTGGCTAACACCCGGAGCCGTACTTCTGCTTACTGCATATGACGCCAGCTGTTGAACTCCACAGGTGCAGCACAAATTAAACTTATCATTAACGATTGCACTGTTTATCAGGCAGAGTTTCTGCTCGAATTTTTTGTTCATTGAGATAGTGTTCCCGTGTCTTTTGTGCAGTTCATTTGTCGTTTTTCGAATGTCATGTGTTTATCGAAGGTTCCGTTATTTCATGATGCTGATGATTGCCCATTGTACCGATTTGGATAGCTAATTTTCGATTTCGATAGATTCGGAGCCCAGCCGTTTACTACTCAATACCACGCCAGGCCTCTTCAGCTTATAAGTACTAAATCTTCCGTTACGTAGCCATCGATTATTATACGAGTGTCATCAGCAGCTACGATCAGAAATAGTCACTAAAAATACATAGAGCTGCCGAATGTTCGTCGTAGGATTAACCTGAGGTACAATTAAAATCGGTCGTGCTTGTTGAGACAACATTTTGAGCCCGACACAAACGGTCACGAATAGTCTGTGAATCAGACGATCGCAAAGTGTTCGACATACTCCAGCAAAATATCAAAAGCTGACAGACGAGGCAGTGTAGCTTTGTTCATACAACGCATATCCGATATTTTAATAGTGCTGCTTCTCGCTGATAGTTTATCGGTTACAAGTTGACTTGAATGAGGTTACTTTCTAGGTATTCAGTTAACTGATTTGATTATTTTCTGGCTTTGATAAGATCGCAGGTTTGTAATTAGAAATTTCATCTCAGTTCCGCTTAAAGATAACATCATTTGGGATTTCACGTTTCGCAGATAAGTCACGATAGAGTATTATCAATTATAGTAACATAAAAATAAAATTATATACAGAAGCTTATAAAACGCAGCATGCCATTCAACCGCACGCATTTCCGACTGAGAATGACAGCATCGTTGTCAACAGGCGACGGTTTAAGAATATAACTGATTGTTTCTGAATGCATTCACTTCATCGCTTGTGTTTTCATTATTGCGTTTATTGTGTTTCTGCGTTCTTTTCACATGTCTTCTTCCTATTATCTGAAATATCAAATTTCTTCTGTTTCGTCAATAAAATCTTCATTTTCTGAGAGTTTTTGTCGTGTTATTGGCAGAATTGAACGCACTATTTTCCAGAGTAATGTTATTCTTTTATTACTTTTAAGCCTGTTCTCGTAGTGTTGTTATTACAGTTATTCATTTCAATTTATTTCCTCTTCTCTTTAAAATTATTCTTCAATATTATCTTATCTTCATCGTCTTGTAATTTTATCCATTATTATATTTTGTTTGATGTTGTTAGTTATCCAGGAATAAAGTGGTGACATTGTTGAAACATTTATCAATACATTTGGTTAAAATAACAATTTTTAAAGTAAATGGCTTTTCCAACATATAAATCTGAGGTCTCATTGAGATATTGCGCGCAGGCCGGGAACCGCCGTTAAACCTGAACAAGGAAATAGCAGCAACTACCTTCCAGGTAGGCGATACCCGCCTGCCCGGATGTAACATTCCAGTTTGCCTTTCTCGCCCAGGTACAGATTGAGGGGGTGGCAAGAGGTGGGTATAATTGTAAAGGACCTCGGGTTTATAGTTAGAAAAATACAATTTTACTTTAAAATTGTTATTATTTGTCTCCGACACAACATAGCCAAACCCTCGGTCCTCACATTGTATTGGAGCAATTCGACAGTCTTCTTCGAATCGACTGGAAAGCTCACACTTGTTCTTCTTTCTGTGAGCGGTGAAGGGAAAATCTGCTTCGATCAAAGATCGGGTTGTAAGAAATGCAGATCAGTTGTCACTCTCTGCGCCTTCGACGATAGAAACGCCGTTCATGCAGGTAGGCCGGGCCGATGATTAATAAGGCAAAATACAGTTATTGGGTTGATCTCTGTCATGGTCTCTTTCTTCCTGCAAGAAAGGAGGTTGTTTATTGACTCCAACGAGCCACTGTTCCATTTCTGCTCGCCCGTGGAAGAGAGCCAGATGGGAGAAAGAAGAGAGGCCAAACAATAACCTCCATTCTCCTTCATCACACAAACACAGGCGCAGATGCATCTCTGAACCCGCTAAGGGAGCTGGATAGTTGGCATTGGTCTGTGCTGAAGTTGTCACCATTAGACCCGCAAACCAAGGACTTGTGTGCAACATCCTGCAGGAAGGAGAAGGTATTGTTATCACACCGCCTTCAGCTCCTGTGGCTCCAATATACTCTTCCAAATGCAGGAGCCGGGACTGCCACGACTTTGTGAGCCGCGAAGAAACAGGTCACTTCCGATCGGGCTTCATTTGTCGTGAGGAAGATGTGCCCCTGCATCACTTCCTTCCTGGGCAGTACTGGCGAACGTTGACGACATTCGCGTTGAATGTCGACTTCGAAAGCATCACAAACATCGATCAAAGCTCAGCGATCAAGAGTGACTCGAACTCATCAGTCGACGCCATCGGATTTGGAGTTCACTCACGACACCGAGAAGGATGACCTCACCTCGCCTCTTCCATCTTCTGCCAGCGCCGGGTAACATGAGCAAGAGGCTAATAGTCTTCATCCGACCACTTCCGCAGGGCTTAGTAAGCACGATAGAATCCCCAAATCCAGCCGCATGCCACCTCTGTGTCATTCTTGGGACAGCATGACGGAAGAAAGCTGTTCGTGGCAATCTCTCGACAGAGAGCCAGCGCTACTTGAGCAAAGACTAGCCGCAGGTTTACATTTTCAAAATTTAGTGAGAAGACCTCGGGCGAGTAGCACGTAGTTCAGACTTGACATGATTTGTCTCGACACACATGCAAGACTATCTGAGTCTCGGGACAGTAAGCAGAGACTTCAAGGGATATTCAGCAGTATACTGTTAGCCAGTAAAGCTCTTAGTGAGCGGGATTTTAACCATGTAATGCTCACAAATGCTTGTAGTTGCACAGAGATGGTCGCCGAATTCTTTCCGATGCCCGCAATCGCCCGAGCGAGCTATTCAATTGTAATCAAGAGCAATGCTCAGAACCCCAGCCAAACGACAACACGAGGAAAACGTTGATTATCGAGCCACTGCGCATGCCACATGCCTCGGTTCGGCAGCGGCGGTTTAGCAGTACCACGACTTCGTGCGCAGGAGGCAACAGCAGTATTCCGGCAGATTTCGTCGCCCGCAGCGAGCCCGCAAAGAGTGAGCAGCAGTCGTCTCCGAACACCAAACCAGCCGTAGTCATCAACACATCCTTCACCAGGATGCATCTGGTTACTGAGCTGTCGAGTGCAATAGAATACCGAGCACCAAATGTCGAGCATAGCAGTGGGAGACGTTCCTTCCTGCCTGTTTCCACAAAGTCACCACTGTGGTTTTATTGTTCAATGAAAATATCTCTGATGCTGACGGCTGCAGCCCCGAGCTCCAGTCGTCGAAATACACCATCGCCGCTCCATCGTCTTTACCAGCGTGCCCATTCTCAACCTGCATCCGTGAGCAGATCACAAAGACACTGAGGAATATTTAGTTGGATATTCGAAGGTTCATAAGCATTAGCCTGGTCCTTTCTTCA
This sequence comes from Macrobrachium rosenbergii, assembly GCF_040412425.1. Lineage (NCBI taxonomy): Eukaryota > Metazoa > Arthropoda > Malacostraca > Decapoda > Palaemonidae > Macrobrachium > Macrobrachium rosenbergii. The sequence continues at coordinate 4,489,289 of NW_027100729.1, forward strand.
TACTTAGCAATCAAGACTTCCATTTCCTCCATGGGGAAGCTGCAAGATGACGGGAACCGAGACAATTAGCTTGAAACGGGCCGGCATTCACCGGGAGCACGGGAGAGGCTTACGGAAAGAATTGTCGAGACCCAGATTTCTTTAGCGACCCATTCCTGCGTTCGGCAATGCTGTTGTCAGCTCCACCGATAAATATTTGTCCAGCATCAGCAGTTGCAATCTTCTTCAGCTCAACACCGAATGAAATGACCACCATGCAAGATATTCTGATATAGATATCCAGTCAACTAATGTCGTTCGCAATGTCGTCAACTCAAAGAAAACAAAATATGACAGTGAGGAGGGCTCTCCGCCATTGCGGGGAAATAGTTTACGCTGCTAGGAGCATTGCCAGTTGTTTCCTTCGTAGCCACTGACGACGAGCGAAGAGGGCGAAGGAAGGAACCCACGGAAGAGAAAAGTTTACTATGGGCTGAAAGGAATTTATCGACGACGCCTCAGAACATACTAAGAAACAAGCAGGCGACAACATCAGCAAAAGAATAGTGATGCTCGCACGGAGGGGGAAGGGACGATCTTGTCGTCCGGAGCGATGGGCGTGCCGTCCTAAGTGTATGGCGCCTTCCAGTATTACAGCGTCGTTGGAGAGCATTGTTATTTCGGCCATGCTATGTTTGCCGCCAAACCTTCGCATCACAGGGAACGTGTTGGCTGGCCAGTGTTGAACAATCGCGGGTTTATTATTAAATATCAAACAATACGCACAGGCGCACAGTCGCAGAACAAAATACGCAGCAACGCCGACGGCCGAGCAACCAACAGCGACTCCAGCAGGTATCTCGTCATCAGTCGTTTCAATCACCTGTTCAAGAGCGAACACAGCTTCAGTTTCACGCCCGAGTATTCATCGGGGCGACCGAGGTTTGTATTGTGTCGAACAAATGAGCCCTGTTGTTTGTTGAGCACTTCATGAGGCTATCAGTGCTTGCAATATAGTGGGTGTTTCTTTTCATCAATAAATTGTTAAATAATTACCTGAGAATATTTCTACATTACTGGGAAGTTTTATATCGGCTGTTTCTAGTTTACGTAGTTAAGGTAATTATGATATTGTAAATGACATTCGACAGCATCATTTCTTGTTATTAGTAATAAAAATTATCGAACGCTGTCGAAAGCCCGAAGCTATCTGGTTGGTTTTTTGGTCGAGTTGGCAAAACTTAGTATTTCACACTTAATTATTTCGTTGTTCGTTTTGAGCAAAGTCGTCATTAAATCTTCCAAGAATAATAGGTTAGCCAGTAAATTGATGCTTAAAGAATCGAAATATAATTAAAGATGAAACACTTGCTTTTGGGCATTTGATATAACCTAAAAATACCGGGATTTAATACGGTGTTGTATTGAGCACCATTTACGTTCTCCTCATTAATGCTATTTATTACATTTACTCTGACATATATGTAAATTCATTTGTTGAGCGATGATAAAGTTGATAAGAGGAATATTATATGCATCACCATATAAGTGATATAAATAATGTTTTCATCAATATAAAATAAAATTAATCTTTTCCACAACATTCAACTGCATGTTTACTGCTTAAAGACAGCATTAACATATATACGTTATAAATAGCGCGCATTGGTAAGATCTAAATTTTCGGCACATTCGGCTTCTTGCAAAATATCACATACTCTGTTTACATCATATTCGCGGCAGTAATACCCGTGGTTGCATTCACCACAGTTGTAGTAACTTTCTTCTGCAGAAAATTAGTTTCGGTGATAACGATAAATGTTCGAACCATTGTTCTTGTCTATTCCTTAACACGAAGTTCAATCTCGATCCTCCTATTATTTCAGTTCTTCACTTATATGCATTGATTGCCAAGTCACTTCCGTTTTCATACGTGAGGCTTCCGTTGCCGCTAAGACGCCACCACGCTTTATGCTTGTGTGCCACCATTTAGTTCATCTGTGTTAATACCCCGAGATGTGGACACGACGAGTCCAATACCGGCTGCCTTGATCCCATTTCAAACAGTCAAGATACCAGTTATCGTTTTCCCACTCACCATTAATTTTCGGCAAGATTTAGGCATCACCGTTTAGCCACTGGGGGAGCACCGGAGAGGAGGTGATTTAGGTTCGATGGAAAGACAGCAGAGACTCCAAGGGAAATACTTCTCCTGAATGACCATTACCAGGTTCAATGTTACAGTCCCAGAGACCGAAATTATCAAAGCTCATCCAGTCGTAGTCTTTCTCTTCCGAAGACTGTTTAGTTGCGAGTTGAGGCCAGCCACAGCCGGACTACATCTGTCCAAAGGACAAGTCAGCACCTGGCATAGAACCTGATTACCGAGCATTCGCAAACTTCCGAGCAGCAGAACCAGCGCCGTCTCGCTTCCTGGGCGGTCACAGATCTCACGGTCAGTACAGGACAAAGTCCCCAGCAACAGAATTAAAAACCGCAGTCGGCACACTTTCCGAGGCAGAATTGATATTCCGTCGCGCTGAGCTGAATTACTCTTCTCGGCCAAAGAATCATCGTGTCGGCACGCCCGAGTTAGAATCGCGGCGCCTTTAACACCTTTCGTTCCTCGAATCGTGGTGTTGCAGTGATGAAGGTTATTCATTGGGTATTACTTGCGTTGTCCCCGCAGCGACCGATCGGGCGCTGGCCCTTCGAAAACACGGCGATCGTACCCGAGCCGAAGCATGAAACTTCTGTACTTCCTCCATCTCTGTTCCTCTCGAGTTATTCGTTTACCATTTGAATCTGGGGATCGACACTACATCAGGTATTGAACTCAAAGATATTTGCCGAGTTTTCTTCACCACCACGCCGGAACAATCTATTTATGAACAGCAGGTGAGTAGTCTCAGCCCAAACTGCCAGTAAGAAGGCGTGAGAGGGACGTAGCGATATCAACCGAAGGAGATACGTTACATGGGGAAGACATTTGTTTCGCAGCAAAGCGCCGCATCCATCGGCGGGTCGCTATTTCTTAACACAGACGGTCGTCATGACTGCACAGCAGATGCAAACAAAGGCGGGGAAAACAAATAAAACACAAACAGCTTAAAATACCTTATTTACAATATTTACAAGTGAGTCAGGCCCAAAAGCAAAACCATAAATACAAAAGTTGTAGCAGTAAAGCACTAAACAAAAATCGTTGTAAATAAACAGTAGTTTTTAAGAAAGGGTAACAAATAATAGCAAAAACAAACAAACGCTCACATACGCTGTAACAGGGAATAAAACTCATTAACCACAAAACTCCGATGGAGTCAGACAGTTCAAGATGAAAGAAGCCAGGTCTGTCATACCATTTCACACAAAATTACTGTAGGCGCCAATTAACGCCAATCTCCAAAATGCTCGTTGTTGTTGCCACTGTTTACTTCTGCTGTTCACAGATCATTAGAAACGCAGCCACGACAGAACATCAAAACAAAACTTCTGAAGCAGTAGCAGCAATTCACAGTAACGATGGAACTGGCGTTCGCAAAACCATCACTTAACGTGACACTAAAGAGCAAAGTCACTCGAACAACCGTCCGAGTAGTCGGTGCCGGCCTGTGCTGGCATGGGCCGACCGGGAGGTAGTCGAAAGCCAGTCGGCGTCAGTCGAAGTCGGTTAAACGCCAGAGCGCGATCGCCGACGACAGTACAACACATCGAATGCCCGTCGTAAACAATCTGCTTCTCGAACCACCGGCGCGTCGCCCTCGAGAAGAATTAGTGCTGGAATTTGTGTTCCGTTATTTGCATGCCGAACCCCAAAGCCATAGACGAAGCCAGCTTCCGGTCACAGCCGGCTAGCAATACAGAATACCCGGCGTTCGCAGACACCAACCGGCATTCCGCCTGTGCCGTCGGCGCCGCGACCAGAGAATCAGTTACCCACACCAGCCGGCGCCAGCTTGCACCCAAGACGAGCAGCTGCTACGCTCCAGACACAGACAACAGGATGCGGCCTTCAGAGGTCGCCGCCATGCCCGGATCCAGGATCTCACAGATATCGCAACGGGCTCGCTCGAAGAGCCAACGAGGAACTCCGTCTTCCCGAGCATCAGACTTATGTCCCCGCAGATTCCTCGCAATTCTTCTGAGCGCTTCTGATGTTCTGAACCGACAGAGTCGAGACACAGGCTGGGAACCCGACCAGTTATTCGGCAGTTACTTGGTGAGCGCCAGGTAGTGCCGACAGAAGAATTTCAGATATTACTGGCGCCTCGCCCCTATTCGCCTCTCGCCTCGACCGCCTGCAAACAAACCAGATACACACCATGAACCGAACAGCGTCGCGATCCAGCGCCGGCAAAATCATCTAGCGCGGAACTTGTGATCAACGATCGCAACGAGCTCGCGCCGTTTGGTCAAACTCAGCGTTGATCAATCGTTTTCTGTCCGGCAAAACAAAGAGACCATCAGCCTTCCCGGAAGAGGTAACTTGATATCTGCATATCACAGCAATAATGTCTTCTGGTCGAGATCCGTCCGCCGATTCTCTTAGACCGGAGAGAAGAAGACGCACAGAAGACTTAGTCGTAAGATACGAGCATCAGGCGCACTACTCACTCCCCATGTTTTCAGACAGGAGCACGCAAAGACTAGCCTTCCAGTGTAAACCAGCAGAAGAGACAGCAAAAAGCCTCGACACCACCATCAGAGAGCAGCAGGTGACAGACACTACGGTAAGGTGCATGCAGCTCGAGCAGGAGCAACGTTGTAATTATCATGGTTACCAGGGCGACTCTTCATCGCCACGCCTATTTCTGGTTAGATGGCGACACAAGGTCAGGAGACTGACTAGGAAGGCCAGGTTCGGGAGGGCAAGAGTTATTGCAACTGGTGAATGTCATTTATTGCAGCCTCTTCTCACAACATTCAGATGGCAAGAGTCGTGAGCCAGCTGGCAACAGAACGGAGCGTTCGGGCCACTACGAGAAGTGGCGGTATCTATCACACATTCGATGCAGGGAGCAAGGTTGGGCGGCTCAGAGTGCGTGGCTTCCTGCAATGGGACAGAAATGTCATTTCAAATACCAGACAGTGAATTATTATGCTGCAGTGGTGAGATCAGAGAGCAGCTTCATACTGTCGTTTAGTTGACAGCAGTTAACACAACAGAAATAATGCTGCACAGCATACATGAAAATTCAGTCGACATTACGTGGGAACAGAAAGTCAGAATGTCCGAAATGTCATTCACCAGGTATTGTGGCTGGAGTGAAAGGTCACGAATGAATGTCAGCCTCAGTAAAATATTTCTGGATATAACACAACTACTGAAGGTGATGCTCACTGTCAACTCCGAAGAAAATGCTACGACAAGAGAGATCGCACTGCCTCATTTAGCAGTGAGGAGGTTTAGGTAGTCACCGCCCCGATTAGTCACTCCAGTGCGAAGAGGCGAGACCTGCGGGAGAAGGAATCATGGGAGCAGTGACGGATGGGAGGGCCGCGATGAACTTATCGACAACGATGCAACCCTCCCACCCGGCCCGCATTCTGCGCGCATAGGCGGAGCGCAGCAACACCTCAGCATAGCAGAAGGAATTAAGATGCCTCTTATAGTTGCTGGGCGGAAGTTTAAGAAGGGAATGAATTTACAAACCCGAGGATGGTGGGCGATAATACGTCCTCGTGGTCTTCCCAGTGCATGCAAAGGCTGCTGGAAGACACATTTGTTTACGCCACTTCAGCAGCGCCTCGGCAGTCAAACTCCAAGACACAGGCAGGTCCACGCTTACGCAAGGTCAGTCACAACGTGGTTTGCATTAACAAATCATCAAACACACGCATATAAACAAAAACGCGTTATCCCACCGATAATACTACAGTCAAACGAGCCAAAGGCCCGACGGTCGAGCAACTGAATGTTTATCTTCGGAAAGGGTACGCCTGCCCGGAAGCGCCGCTTCGTCATCTTCGCGTTTAACGGCCGCTTCAGCTCACGCCGAGGTGCAATTCTGGTCGACCGAGGGTTTGTACAGTAAAGTGCCGAGTTCATTTACGATCCATACCCGCCACGGGGTTAGCATCAATATCGACACTAACAAATTTGAAAACATGCATTTTGCTCGCCGCGGATCATAACGCATAAACACGCAGCGTACGGCGTACGATACGCCGTCCGAGAGAACGGAACAGGCAGATTAATTGAGCCGACCTGTTTGTTCGCTGTGCGGAGTTAAACAGGTTCAGTTTTCGCTACTTTGTGCTTAAATACAGGTGCATGAGATACTCGCCTGGTCTACCTCCGAGTTTACGATATTAGCACAATGGCACGCCAGAAAATATGCAATAGCGGCACTGAGCAAGAGCTGCCACAGCCGTCGTATCAGGCAGCAAAGACTTCAACTGCTTCTCCATCTTTATTCCGCCTTCTGCTGTGCAAGAGAATGCACAAAGGCACCTTATCTGTTGCAATAAGTACAGCCATAGCAATGAACGAGATACCTGTTGTTTTGTTACCGTCGAACGTTTCTGCGAGCTGAGCCACCATCGTACGTTAAATACCAGTCGTAGTTACGCACGACAAGGTACGATATGTTTACACTGTTTATTCCGCTGGAAAGACGCGCGAAATAGTACGCCAGCGTACCTTAAGCCGCATCGCCAAAGCGAAGTTGAGAAAGAATGCTCGCTGCTACCAATTAGTCGCAGTACTGGCAACGAGCGACAGCACAAAATTCGAAAAAGATTTAACAGTCTACTAAGCAGAGTTAGCATACTGTTAGCCACGCCAATAAAGATAACAGAAAGGTCGCGCATGACGATGAAATCGCTATAGCTTAATCGGAATCCGCACAATAAACAATGGTCCAGTGCCAACGCCTATTAACGAAGAAAATTCACTACAATGCACATTATTTGTTATATTAACTTAAACACAGAGTATAAACCCTTATAAATAAAGTACGACATTCGCTTCACACTCCGACTGCATACAGTCGCCTTTCACGAGTTAAATCATATGACAGACTCAAACAGCTGATCGCTGGCGACGGAATTACATGCAAAAGCAAATATAAAGAACATTTACTTACTGACAGTGTAGTAGGAGCAAAACTTTTAAAGATCCAAGAAAGATGCATTCCTTATTTGATGTCAATGAGGCGTTATGCAGGAACACAGCATAATGAAGGCTACTACAGCAGTTGGGCCGCCTGTTTTCATACTTGTGCTGACTTCATCATGTCATTCTGCATTAAACCTGCAGAAGAAGGACACTAATAACATTATAATATTTGTGCATAAAGTATATATACGTAGTGTAGTGTTGTGACTACATATATGGCAGATGAAGGCAGTCTGATTTTCAGCATCAGGGGAACACTCTGTATTTGTCGAACAAACACCATTGCCTTATTTGACTCGTCTCTTCAACCCGTTCACCTGCCTTCCTGTTCAGACCATTTCAGAGCACCACTTTACAAGTCGTTTCTCGTTTCTCTGTATTGATGTTGCACGAGACAGGGCAAAGGAGAAGGCCAGTCATAGGAGGTTAAGGCAGGAGAAAGGGTGGTTCTCAGTGTTCTGAGCAGCATGTCACGTAATGAAAGGCATGATGTGGCCAGAAGACTCCAGACAGAGCTTTTTTCTCTTCACCTTTCATTCTTCAAGCTGACATTGCTGATTAAGACAGAAATTCAATAGGGCTTTAATGAACCCCTCAGAGAGAGAGAGAGAGAGAGAGAGAGAGAGAGAGAGAGAGAGAGAGAGAGAGAGAGAAGAGAGTAAGAAAGATCCCACAGTCTGGGGTTCAGTGACATGACCATTCAGAACGGACGAAAGCTGTTATCTCCTGGAAGGCGAAAAGCCTTCGTTCACCTTCTCCACACTTTCACGCATCACCTACCTTCACAACCAGTTCACTCACTACTCGTTCTCCCGAGGTCGCCAGTGCAGCCTCTCCTTCCTCCCGCTAGAAATGGCACACACGCAGGCCAAACTCCCCGAAATGCACGACACCCGGGCTCAGCCAGGAAGGCCAGACGTCGCTCGCAGGGACTCCGGGCACTTAATCACAGCTCGTGCGCACCACGCCTCCCGACCCCATCTCGCCCAGCAAAACACGAATTAAAGAATGTGCCTCATCGACGTCCGTGGGAGGGACAATAGTCGCCAATCCACGATAAAAACCCTTCCTGCTTACGCCGTTGGCGCCAAACACGTCTTCTTCTCACGTCACAATGTCTTTCACCGCATTTGTGACTGTTGTCAGAGAAATGGCTCTCAAAGCGAATCAATATCACCAAAATTGTAATGAATCGCCAACATTGCTGATCATCAATTTTTGGTGTTTCTCGCTCTCATATTATGTTTTTTTTGACCTTCAACAAAAGTCAGTTGAAATCTCTTTTCATTATTTACCCAGGCAATATACTTTAAGCATATTTTCAAATAGTTTTTAAGTTTATATATTAAAAATAGTTCATTCAATTACTGAGACAAAATCAGTAATATATTCATTTAGCTATCCGTATTTGACTAATGTCACTTCATGGCTGCATTGCTCCACATATTGTGTCACGGCACAGTTTTATGCTTCATTACACATATAAATATACGAAAATATTAACTGATTTTCAGCTGAGATACAATATTATAACTCGCATTATTTGGCCCACCATAGTAGTACGTGAAATTTCAGTCTGCTCATTTAGGTACATTATCTACTAATAACTTCTTTAGTAGTGTAGTGAATCACTCTGCAACACGATCTAGATGAGGTCAGCCGACATTTCAGTCATACATAATGACTTTCTTCTTCTTTCTTTTTGTCTTCAAGCTTACTCATCTTCTCCTAACTTGCGCTCCCGTTTCTTAACTTTTTCCAAGATGTCATTTTGCTACGCACCTTTTCCATCTGAACTGTTTCTTCCTTTTCACCACTTCCATGACCAGGAGCGCCTTCATGACAGCGACACCGTTTTTCTTTGCCGACATTTCTGTCATTTTCATCGTTTGATCTCGTCTTTTCTTTTCGCGACTCATTAAATTATCGCGAACATTCTTTTCGAGTTTCTGTTGACACACCAGTTCATTATTATCGTTGGTTTCCATCCTCATTACCTTTATATAACCTTCCGTTTCTCCGTCGTCGCATATTACCTTTCGATGATTTCTTCAGTTGTCATCACCTATTTCGAGTTCATGTTAATGTGCAAAAATTTCTTTCGATGCTTCGTAAACTCACCTTAATTGCACTCAGTTTTTCTCTTCCATCTGGCAGATATACTAGCTTCGTTTACCTAAACTATTTTCGCGCTTGTTCCACAACTTGCTTCACCTCATCTCACAGTCAGTTCACAAAAGATCATCAGCAAACACCGCCACTCTCCACGGGATCATTTTCTTTCGACATTCGATGTAATTCATCATTAAGCAGTCAAAGATGTAGGGACTGAGAAAGTTGAACCTGACAAAACTGTCTCTACAATGTCTTCGTTGTTTCACAGTGCTTCTACCTGAGCAAGTTACCTTCAGAGCCACATACATTCGTGGTATATTGCTTTTTAGTTTACTAACTTATAATTTCGTTTTCACATAGTGACGTTGTTAATATGTTTCAGCGCGTCGCGGGTCGCTACCTAATTGCAATGTTCAGTTCATAGAAAATACATCTTTTCAAGCACTTGTCTTTTCTAACTTCCTTTGTAAGGGATACATAGTGTTGAGTTCCAGCACTATCCGTTACCGAAATACTTTAAGAAATTGAAGATAGTTTCCTTGTTTGACTTCAAGACTGCTGTCATTACCTCTTTTCGGAAACACTTCTTCTTCATAGCAGTTCACTTCTGCCTAGTGTTTCCGATCATGCGCCTTCTCCATCAGTACAGAGGCAGCCCTCCTTCTTTTTTTTTCGCATGTTTCTGACAGCCAGCTAGTGCAGGGCCAGAGCCCGGCTTCTTTCCATAAGTTTTCACTAGCCTCACTATTGTTGTTCTCATTTCTGCTCTTTTCATATATCGTTCATGCGGATAGCTCATAGTCTGAGATTAAATTGTTTCCGCAGATTTTCATTAGTGAACATCCAGCGAAATTTTTTCCTTTATCTGTTGTAACCGTATGTTGTTCTTTTCTAAGCCATCATATTATGTACAGTAACAAGTGTTTTATGTCGGATGTCAGATATTGTTTATCACCATGTTCTTTTGTATGTATTCCTGTTGAAGGAATTAGCACTTACCTGCCTGGCCTTGTACCGTGTCTTCGCACCGGCAGACATTCACCTGTTGTGCTGCTTCTTCATCGCAAATCGCAGCATTGTCTTCTCGCTCACATTTACCTTCTTCACAAGACAACAGTTCCTGCCTCTGTAGTACTTGTGCAGTCTTTCTAGCCCCCTCATAGATATAGCTGGGACCATAACATGCTTTCAGCTGGTAATTATCATAGTGTCCTGAGTATATCGTGCTTTTCGCCACAGCACGCCAACTGAAGATATATCGTTTTCCATTTCATTTTGCACAGTGTCGCCTTTCTACCACTTCTTTCTCGGCATACTGGAAGTGTTTCTTACGTGGTTTCTCTTCTCTTGCTTTCTGTTTCAGCAGCTTCAAATGTTTTTCCACTCCATTTCATTCATTTTTTCCCTGACACGCTTCTTTCACTTCCCCGCTGTCTCTGGTTCTTCTGTTAGCTTGTTGGCAGCAGTCATCATCTTTCTTTATCTTCCGATGTTTTCATTTTCTCAGACATTCATTTACTTCAGCCTATCAAAAGCCATTGCCTTCTTTTTTGCTTCTTCTTCTTCTTCTTTCTTACGATTTTTTCCAAGCCATTATTTCATTGTATTCACTCCTTCATAGCACGCCAGCTGCTTTCTTCGACTATTCAGCATGTTCAAACCACCACCGCCTCCTGTCATTGTGCGAATCTCTGTGTGCCACCCGATGCCTTCCTAATAGCAGCTCTCTGCCAGCTCTCAGTATGTCGCGTGCTATTTTTCACCACCAGATGCTCACATCATCTGCCTAATGCTGTGCAGACTCAGTCTTCAAGCCTGAGTTCATCACTTTGATCTAGGCTGCACATATGTAGTTTTCAGTAAACTGCCGCGTCAAGAACAGACACAATGCATCTGGGTGGGGATGTCACTTCTCATGAGTCTGTAAGCGAGGATTGGAGACATACTGGCTGGGTGTTGACTGAGCCATTGGCGGTTCTTTCACGAATGTACGTACGCACAGCACCAGATGAAGGCCTGTGCCAGCGACGGGCTCTTGCTCAGAGTAGCTCAATTTATGCCGATGATGAGTCTGCGAGGTGGGTGGATAAACTATGGCAGAGCGAAAGCGATTGGTGGGTGATTTTTGAAATGAAAAGATTTAAGAGTAAGGTTGCACCTTCGTAGTTTAGCGTACTATCAGACGAGATGTGACGATAGCAGTGAGCGTTGGCTAGTATTAACAGATGCAAGAAAGAAGAATTGAGTAGTAGATAGGTAGTTAATATGTTAGCTTCCTCGCGGCATCTAGCATTTCGTTCGTCTCCAGCGCCCGCACGCAGCCTTGCGTATTTCCGTTGAGCGTCGATTGCAGGATGGAACTTAGGGGAGGAGTGATTTAAAGAAAGTCACAGCCATCGGTATGCTTTTTGATTTGTTGTCCGTCGGTTGCTGCTCTGATTCTTGTAGCCGCCGCGGTGCGGGTGTGGCTGTAGTAGCCTGCAAATTACGGATGCCGTGCTTCTGTTAGTAGTTGTTCTTTCATTTCCTTCATAACTTGTTTCACCAGCCTTCACCGCATAACAAGAAGGTAATTATAAGTTTCCGAGGTTAATGTTAGTTCAGATGGCTGAGTCTACTACTTGCCATGTGCACGTGAATGTACAGAACCTTCTCGAAGACAAAGAAGGCTTTGTGGGCGAAGCCGCAAAGTAAATATCTACACATTGCACAGTATGTTAAATACAGAGGCATTAAGCCAGACATCTGTAAGAAATGGCAGACAGACGGCGACAGAGACATAACATACAGTGATGAAACATAAGAGTCATCAGCAAGTTGTGAGTTCTCATATTTGGCCACTGATGAGACTGAGACAGATTAATGAATATTACCGCAATAGGCGTTAAATGCATGGACGCTTATATCTTTCGGCTGAACAGAAACACACAGCAGTTGATACAGAAGATTCGGTAAACATTATGAGCATCGCCGGAATAGCCAGACGGCACGCAAGCAGTGCGACGCACGCTTAAATCGTTATCAAATACGGTTAGGAGAAACAGAAAATAGTATTGGTAGAAGTTGTGTTCCCGAGAGAGTGGGTGCCTTCACTTTCTTTACCCAAACCTCCGAAGAGACGCACGAAAGGTGCACCTAAAAGAAGAATCATCATTTTGTGATGGATGGTCTTCATAATTCAGTTAGTTCTTTCATTTCACCAGACGGTTTTTCACGCAACAGAAAAACTATTTGGTGTTCAACTTCCTCACTACAGTTGCATCAATTTTTTGCATTGTCAAAAGGCAGCTTATTTGCCAAATCAGTAAAGACAATGCACTCCAATGTTTCTCCTCCTCCTTTCTCATTCTTTTCTTCCCATTCTACGTTCTTCTATGAATTCTACTAATATCTTTCATGATCGCGCTCAATGCCATTCAGGTCACCGCCTTCATTTTCACGATCTACTTCATTCATCTTCTTCATCTTCTCACTTGGTTTAACTCTGCTTTCATCGCCAAAGCTCACTCTGCGGTGCATGAGCAAAGTGATCACATTTAGAATGTGTTCTTCACAGCACAGCCACTTCATTACTACAGTTTTTCTTCAGCTTCAATACATTTTTCTCATGTTCAAGAATTCCCGTCTCCGTCTCACATCTTCCTCTCTTTCATCGCTCTTACCAGACAGCACCTGGGTTCACCACCACTTCTGCCCAGCCCACTCATCACTTTCTCGCTCTCCAACACTGCTCGCCACTTTCACAAGTCACCCGGAAACATGCCAGTCCAGAGTTCTGCCTGACCTCTTTCTAATCACGCCGCTCCCGCGGGTAGCCTCAGCATCTGGCGCTCGTTGGGCTGTTCTGAGTCCTCAGCGTGAGGCACTCCGGTGCTGAACTGCAATTATCAGGTAGTTTAGTCAGGGTACGTCCTGCCTTCTGGTGTGCCTTCCTACATCCGCTGTTTGGCAGCGTGAGGCCAGAGAAAAGATAAAGGTTCTCGAAAGCTTTATTGGGCTCCATAAGAAAGCCCAGATACATCGATACCGACCAACGTGCAAAGCCGCAACTTCTCGTGCACTGCCAGGCACGCTCTTCCTCGTTCAACATACGCTCAGTTACGTAATACGCTAACTCACACAAAGTGAAATCTCGGCATCCAGTTTCATCGTCATCTTACTTGACAGGAGCATCCAGCCACTCCGTCCTACTATATCTCTCAACTTCTGTGTTATTGTAACATAAGTGATTCTAAGTCATCCGAAGAGTTTGCCCAGCAGTCTCCCTAGAAAAGCTCTCAGCTCATTTCTTCATGCTTCCACACCTGCTATTTCCGAGTATAACAGACTCGTGTTCAGTCTTCTCGGCTCAGAATACATATAATATATACATACAGCCATATATAAACAGGTGTATGTATGTAGAAGGTGTTACTACTGACTTTTAAAGACCACCAAACTGCATACGCATGACTTACTGCCTGAAATGGCATCAAGATTGGCGCCAAGTTACACCACAAAGCGAGGGGCAAGGGTTTTCGGAACGTGAAGAGCCTCACTGGCACTGAGACTTCAGTAAATCACCCATTTATCATACTGGTTCTGGGTGTACATATGACTAATAGCTGAAGAGAATGTTGTGGGGGTAAGACATGATCGGTAATTAGCAAGTGTGGGTTGAAGGTGACAGAGATGAGAGAGAGAGAGAAAGAGAGAGAGAGAGAGAGAGAGAGAGAGAGAGAGAGAGAGCAGAGGGTGTTAGGATGAGAAAGAGGGGAAAGAGAGAGAGAGAGAGTTTTGTTACCGCTCAGATTGTCAGGTGTAATAGTGCATATATATATACTTAATACGTTACCTGTTCCTCTTTCCTTTCAGTAATAGTTAAATGATTTTCTTCTGAAGCTGAACACAAGGCAGATTCTCAAGATGAGAAAGAGAGCAGCAGTTACAGAGGCCAGCAGTCGCCAACTCCATAAAAGGCAGACTTTAAATCAATAAAGCTTCTCAGGACAGTTTTAAAAGGTCATATTCGATGTTGACTCCTTAAAAACTCACTTTTCTTTACATGTAGCCAGTGATCATTTTCTCTCAATGATAATTAATAAATGTTGTCCAAATTTTCATCTCTTAAAAGTCCCTAATTCAAGAACTCCTAGCAAGCACACTTTTCACGGTCATATATTAAGTGCAGATTCATTGTTGGTCTAGTGAAACTGTTATCATTCTCCAATAGCAAAGTAGTATTCTTTTGATAGCAAGATTCATCCCTGTGATGAATTAGTTAATACCGAGAAAGCCAGTTCAAAGATTATCGATTAATGCTGCGTTCATACTGAGCTCGAAATGCCTTCGCTTGGAGAAGAATTAAGACTATCGTCAGCGCCAAGAAGAGGTTTTTTCTGTTGGGCATCACTATTTAGCACTTCGAGTGTTATCTATTCAAATATTGAGCTGCAACAATCTCTCTTTCTTTGCTTCGTTGAAACCAGTTTTCCAGTAAGTTTACTATTGATCTCGAACAAAACTTGCTGTTTGCAATACTGTTTTTCGCCGGTTATCTTCCATTTCCGATCGTTCAAATCTCAGAGTTTACCGGCTCGATTACAGAGTTACCCGTTCGAGGGGGAACAGGCAATTAATAATAGTTGTTGACGTAATACCGACGATCTATCGCAACATACATATATATAATATATGTATATTGTTACGTGGGTCGGTCGGTTATTTACGTCAACAACCTATTAATTGGAGTTATATGACCTGTTCTACCTCAGACCTATGTAACTCTGCCAATCAAGGCCGAGTAACTCTAAAGGACAGACAATCAAATGGAAAAGGTCAAAGCAGCTGAAAACTAGTATTACAAACATGTTTATTATACAACCTTGAGGATCAATGAAGTAAAACTTACTGGAAAACTAGTTTCAACAAAGTAGAATAAAAGGAAAATGGATTATTTACAGCAAGGCTCAAAATATTAGTCCTGACTGTGATAGATGCCCCAGTGCTAAAATGAAGTGATCGCACTGAGATTGAAAGCCCCTTCTTGGCACTGACGATGAATGCAGATTCTTCTCCGCAAGAGGCAGTCGCAGGCTCAAGGTATAGACACACGTGGGGAAAAGAAGTATCCAGGTACAATCTGGACTGGAAGAAGCTCAGTAGTAAATTCACTCATCACAAGTGATGAATCTCATCAAGAATACTACTTTTAACGCTGTGGAGGGGAAGTGATGTGATTTCACTAGACAGCAATGAATGCACTTAATATATGACTTCGTAAAGGGAATATGCTTTACTAGGGGTTCTTAGTTAGGGACTTTTTAAGAGATGAAAATTTGGACAACGGTTGTGCATTGTTTGGAAAATGACAGACTACCAGTACATAGGTCAGCAGTGGGTTTTAAGGGTGTATCAAAGGTCTGGCCTAGCAAAACTGTATCCCCTCTATGAAGCTTGTGAGTTTAAAATTCCCACCCTTTGGTCGGTTGGCGACCTTAGTTTGGAAACAACTCCTGCTTCTTTCTGCTCCCCTCTTTCTCATGCGAGAATTCTGCCTTGTGTTCCTGGCTTCAAGAGAAAATCAATTTGCTATTCTACTAAGAGGCAAGGGAGAGAGGTTGAACAGCAGTATTTAAGTATATATATATACACACACACACACGCACACACACTATCTGACCAATCCGGAGCTGCCCTGGATAGCTGAGTGACAAAAACTCTCTCTCTCTCTCTCTTTTTTTCCCCTTCTCATCCCTAACACCTCTGCTCTCTCTCTCTCTCTCTCTCTCTCTCTCTCTCTCTCTCTCTCTCTCTCTCTCTCATCCTGTCACCCTCTCAACCCACACCCCTTTGGTGCCATTCATGCCCTACCCCCACAACATCTTCCAGATAGTAAGTCATAAGTACACCCAAATTCGGGTATGATAAATCGTTACCTACTAAGTCTACGTGGCACGGGCAAACCCAGCCACGCTTCAGGAAGCCCTTGCCCCTCCTTTGCGCCTCATGCCCGCATGTCTTACCCCACAGTGCCGATTTCAGACAGTAAGTCAATGATAACGAGTTTGGTGGTTATTGCTCATGCGTTTAAAGTCAATGTGGCACATACACACATACATACACCTGTTTATATATAATATATGTATATATTATATATATTCTAAAAGCCGTGAAGGCCGAGACTGAACACAAGGGATGATGCAACTGTCTCAATGCCTGGGCTGGTAGAACATGAAGAAGAGAAAATGGGCTGAGGGCTCTACTAGAAAGGGAACTGTAGGCAAACTCTTCGATGACTAGAATCACTTATATTTACAATAACACAAGAGAAGTGGAGGAATAATTAGGACAGGTAAATGGATCCTGTCAGAGTTCAAATTAAGATGAGCAGATGAGAACTGGATGCCAGTGGATTTCACTTTGTATGGGTTAGCAGTATTCGTGAATTGAAGATATGTTGACAAGGAGGAGTGTGCCTGGCAGTGCAAGCAAGGGAGTATTAGTTGTAGCTGCCTGCTGGTATGATCAATTGTATCTCATTATTGTCCTGAACTCTTATGGGTTAATAAAGCTTCAGAGGTTAGCTATCTTTCTAGCCCTCACACTGCCAAAACCATGGATAGTAGCCAGGAACACCAAGAGAAGGCCAGGACGTACTCCTGTTCACGCGACGCCGGATGGGCTCCGCCCCGGACCACCTGGATAAATTGCGTTAGCAATTCTCAGACATCAAAGGTGCTCACACACTGAGGACCTGGGGCAACCCAACGAACTGTAAGGTCTGTATGGCTACCACGCTAAGGACGGGCGGGTTAAAGAAGAAAGTCCAAGAGCTTAGAATTAGAATCCTGATGTTGGGCGCCATGACCGGACGACGAGGGGAGGCGTGGTGCAGGATGTTGGTGGAGAGCAGGAAAATTGATATCTTGTGTGCAAGACAAGGTGGAGGGAAACAAGGCAAGAGAGAGTGGTGTGGATTGAAGGTGCTGTCTAGTGGAACTGATGAAAGGGGAAGATGGAGTTGGGGTTGTGGTTCTTAGTAAGGACATGAAGGAAATGTAGTTGAGGCTGAAAGAAAAAGAAAAAGCTGTAGAATAATGAAAGTGAAACTGTGTGCTGTGAGGGACACATTCTAAATGTAGTCACTGCTCATGCACCACAAGTGGGCTGTGATGAGCAAGGTTAAAAATAGGGTCTGGAGGAGATGGAAGAGATGAATAGAAATAGATCAGTAGAAATGGAAGAAAGACTAGTGGATTGAGGTGACCTGAATGGACACATTGGACAGCTGGAAAATATTAGTAGGATTCATAGAGGACATGGAATGGGAGAAAGGAATGAAGGAGGAGGGAGAACTTATAGTAGATTTTGCATTGTCTTTGATTTGGCACAACAACACCTTTTGACAAGCAAAATTGGGATGCAACATAGTAGTGGGGAGACAGACGCAAATAGACTTTCTGTTAGCGTGAGAAGAACCATCTGGTGGAAGTGAAGAACTGTAAGATTGTAAGAGACCCATCCATCGCCCCCATGGATGGTGGTCTCTTTCGAGCACATGCTTTCGTGCGTCATATCTTCGGAGGGACTCAGACAAAAAGGGAACAAGAACACCCCCTTTTCTCTCAAGGAACGCAACTTCTACCATACGTTTCTCTGTTTCAACCATTGTTGTCTCGATTCATGTGCAATCACCACTACTTGCATTGCCATGCAAGCATTCCAGTGATGTACTCATAATGTTCCACCGAATCTTCTGTATCAAACTGTATGTGTGTTTCTGTTTGTGAAGATGCCAAACGTCTCGCCATTTCGCATATATTATGCTACTGCATTGTATTCATTAATCTGTCTCGAATCTCAGTCCAATTGGCCAAATAGAATTTCTGGCCTTTCCATTGATATATGTTTCTATCATCGTATGTTTATTATGTCTCTACAATCGCCGTCTGTTTATCTGCCGACAAACACAGATGTCCTAAACATTACTCTCTGTGTTGCTCTGTCTGTGTGTAGATGCTAATGGCGGCTCGCACAGGCCAATAACATCTTCGAAGGTTCTGTACATTCACGCAAGACATGGCAAAGAGTAGTAGACAACCCTCAACCATGCAAGTGCAGAAACAATCCCAGAAGAACCCTGAACACTACCTTCTTGACTGTACGGAGACAGAACAGTTAAGAACAAGTTATGAAGGAAATGAAAGAACAGCTACCCAAATAACAAAGCACATACTGACAGACATCCATGAATTTGCAGGCTTCCTACGCTCCTACCCACCACCACGGCAACTCTAAAGAATCCAAACCTTTAACCGACCCAGACAACAAATCAAAAGCCATACCATTCATCTCTAGCTGCTGGACTCTTTAGAAATCACTCCTCCCCTATCGTCATCCACCACAATCACACTCAACAAATACACAAAACACGCAGACACAAGAATTCAGGAATCGACAAGGAATATGGCTCTGATCACCACTGAGCCAGCATATTAGGCTACCTATGCCTACTACTCAGTTCTTCTTTCTTCCATCTGTTGGCCCTCCCACTAGCCAACACCACTGCTATCATACTTTATCCTCATCTGATGGGTACTCAGGCTTCACAGAGGTTGCAACCTTGCCTGTTAAATCTTTTCATTTCAAAAATCACCCCCACCAAAATCCCTTTCATGCATCATAATAAAGTTTTCTTCCGACCTACCCACCTCGCAGACTCATCATCAACATAGAGTTACGGGATGCTCTGGGAGCAAGAGCCCGTGCTGGCACAAGGCCAGCTAAATCTAAAACAACAACAACATGTACATTCACGCTGCGGGCTGCTCTAGGAGCAAGAGCCCGTGCTGGCACAAGGCCAGCTAAATCTGAAACAACAACATGTACAGTACATTCATTCAGTAAGGAACCACCAATGAACCAGTCAACACCCAGCCAGTATGTCACTCAATCCCGTCCTTACAAGATCATAAAGGGAGAAAGTGTTATCCCACAACACAGGTTAGAGTTGTGTCTGATTTCTTGAAGATACGGCGGGTTGCACAAGGGAAAACTACTGTATGGTGCAGCCCAAGATAAAGTGGTGGAGGCTCAAAGACCAAGAGATGAGACAGAGTTTGAAAGAAAAGGTCCTGCACAGCATTAGATTAGCAGATGATGTGAACATCTGGTGGGTAGAAAATAGCACAATGATACTGAGAACAGCAGAGGAGCTGCTATTAGGGAAACATCAGGTAGCCTACAGGACCACCTAATGATAAGGAGAGCTGGTGGTGGAACCAACATATTCAAGATAAGGTCAAAAGGAAACGAGAAGCAACGATAATATATGAAAGGTGAATCTGTGGAAAATGAAATGGCTTGGAAAAATCGCTTCCAAGTAAAGAAGAAGAAGAAGAAGCAAAAGGGCTGTATGAGGGCGAGGGCGAGGGCAAAGGCAGAAGGAATAAATGAAATGTCTGAGAAAGTAGAAACATCAGAGGGTCAGAGAAGATGATGACTACAACATAGCAAAAGAAGAGATAGAGCAACTAGAGGAGACCAAGGACCGAAGTGGAAGAGTGTTTGTCAAGGGAAAAATGGATAAGAGCAAGGTGTGGAAGGAACATTTTGAGAAGCTGCTATTAAACGAAGAGAACCCCAGAAGAATAAGAGAAGAGGGAAACCCACGAGTAAGTAAGAGCACTTCCAGATAATATCACCAGAGAAGAAGTGAAGTGAAGAGAGCGGCACTTGACAAAATGAAAAGGAATGGAAAGGAAGGCTGCTGTTGGGCCTGATGGCATATATGTCTACCAGTTGAGGCGTGGAAATGCTTGCAGGAGAAGGCGTTGATATATATACTCTGGGACCTCTTGTCAAAGGTCTACCCACAACAAAAATGCCAGACAGCTGGAGAAATAGTATATGGTCCCAATATATCTATAAGGGAAAGGGGATATAGAAGACTGCACAAATTACAGAGGGATAAGACTGGTATCTTGTGAGAGAGGTGCGAAATAATGAGCAGGGGACAAGTACTGCTGATTTGCTGATGAAAAGTGGCTGCTTACAAAGCAGGATGCAGATGTCTGCGCAGTTCGCAGAGACCTCTGGTACAAAGATTGACAGGTGACCTGAGGTCAAACTAATTCCTTCCAAAACAGGACAGGTACAGTTGCCAACAAATATTTCGATACACATTCCTACTTAGACTACACAGAAGAAGAAGATAGGGATTGGTAATCCTGGAGTGACGTATCTTGTTTACATGGTTCACGAATGAACGCATACTTCTGTTGTAACAAAGGACGTCATTGGCTGCCTCTATATGAGTTTCTTTAAATGTTCTTTCCTTCTCGTTTTCTTTTCGTATTTTTTGTAGACTGGAAATGAATTTTATATGTTAATAATGTAATTTATATTACGAATGAATACGAAATTATTTAAGAAATCGAAAAAGTAAAAATTATATTTCATCATTGATAATGCAAACTATCCACATTCACCGCACTTGAGATAGGTTATTGGGCAGTTGAATTATAAATTCTTGAATATTACGCTATTACGGACGAGTCAAATAAGTTCTGCTGTTATCTACTGCCTAGGTGGAGGTGTGGCTGGAAAGCCAGCGCGAGGCTGGCTCTCTCTCTCTCTCATAACTTTTCATTTAAAATTAAAAAGGAAAGTATTTAAATAATAAACATATTGAAATATTAGCATATAATTATCCATGTATGTATTGCATATATATATATATATATATATATATATATATATATATATATATATATATATATATATATATATATATATATATATATATATATATATATATATATATATATATATATATATATATATATATATATATATATATATATATATATATATATATATATATATATATATATATATATATATATATATATATCTATATGTATATATATATATATATATATATATATATATATATATATATATATATGCATATTATATATATATATATATATATATATATATATATATATATATATGCACATATATATATATATATATATATATATATATATATATATATATATATATATATATATATATATATATATATATATATATATATATATATGCACATATATATATATATATATATATATATACATATATATATATATATATATATATATATATATATATATATATATATATATATATATACATATATATATATATATATATATATATATATATATATGCATATATATATATATATATATATATATATATATATATATATATATATATATATATATATATATATATATATATATATAATATATATATATATATATATATACATTTATATAAAATATAATGAGTCATATCTTTATATAATCCATCCAATATATAATATGCCCATATATATATATCATGGTGGTATATATATATACATCAATATATAAATATATATATTTAATCCATATATATATCATAAGATTTAAGTAAAATACATGTAAACCTATAGCTCATATATAATATTATAGATATATACAGCATACATCATGATAAATACTATTTGAACATACATATATGATATATAAAATATGATAATCAACTACACCACATATATAAGCACATATATATAACACAATAATGTTGCGTTGGGTTCAATATATTTTTCTAAGGAATTTCTCTTTTACAGAAATTCTGCTCTGCTGCACTTCAGTATCTGGATTGATGGATGTGTGGATTATGACAATCTGAATTTCAAGCCAAAGAGCTGGAATGTATCAGAATTATCATAAAACTCAATGAAGGGTGTCAATAAGTATAGAAAGGTACCATCTATTAACTTGTTTAAAGGAAAAATAATTATTTTTCTGAAATGACTGATATGTTTTAACATTCCATTCAGTTCTACAGCAAAATAGTTTTGCAAAATAAAAACACCGTAGTTTAATATCTTATTAATGAAAATAATTCGTATCCTGAGGGTTATGTTTTAAATTTTCTGCATTCCAATTTTAGCAGTATATTTACATGTATTTAGAGTAATTTATAATATGTTCAAGTAATTTTCTCCCAGTTCGGGTTAAAATCTAAGAAAATAGTGTATGATAAAAGGTTTAGCACTTACAAAGTCAGTGATATTAGGACCTCTCGAGCAATAGAAGGTATCAGAGATAATGGAGTAACCATTAAAAGATTTAAAGATGTCTGATTTATCTAAAATATAAATAAATATATACTAGGGCAAAATAATCTGGTTAACTTCATTCACCAAATTACTTGACCCTTCAAGTCGTTGATCCAAAGCAAATTTTATCACTATTAGGGTGAAAAAATGCAGGTTTACTTAATAATAAAGCTTTAGGTGGGAAATTTATTACTTTTTCTTGACAATACAATGTCAATCTGGCTCAGCATATAAATATAATGAGATGTGGATGTACATAATTATATACAAGGACAGTTACCACTTACAAATCATGAATTATGAAAACAAATAAATGCAAAAAAATTTAACATCCCATTAAACTGTGAGAAGACGGTAATCAAGCAAAATAATAAATAATAATGATAATTTCATTAATTACTATAAATTGATAGTAAAATTTAAAATTATTAACTATTTTGTCCATCCTCGTTTGTGGTCTATCACGCGAGTCGTGTTTTCTGGCATAGATGACCTTGAAAACAATCTCTACTAATCACGGCAGAATCCATTCTGGAGAAAAAGAACAATACAATCATCAGTTGATTCCTTATTTTCGTTCCTCTTCTGGTTCCTCATGCATTAACAAGAAGCCCCAAATATTTTATTTTTGAGGTCGGCAATTTTACTGGAACTGGAATATCTACATGCCTTTGCTCCCTGAACCACCTTTTGACGATAAAAATAAAAATGGATTGAAGTTTTGTCGTAGTTCAAAACTATTCTCTCACGTCCCTGAACCCATATTGGTAACTACTGGTATAGGTCATATTAGCATTCCAAATTTAAATGAAAATTAAAACGTTTTTGTTTTAACGGTCTAAGTTCCAAATGTAATGGTGATCGTAAATCCATCATAATTCTCTTACAGAATGACGTAAGAACTCCGCGCCTCCATAAAGGATGTATGTATAATTTGTGTTTTAAATAAAAAAATACTTTTTTCCGATAAGACAAATATCAGTAATAAGAAAAATGGCCCATTTTTAAGAGTAAACATGGAATAAATTTTTCCATCATTAATTTACCGAATTTTTTCCGGTTTCATTCATATTTATAACACTATAATGATGGTTTGTTAGGCCAGCAGTAGTGTTTTAATAAAAACATTCTTATAATTAGTCAATTTATATTCTATAAATTTACAACATCACTCTCCCATTCTACTTGCAGAGATGTTCTAATTTGTTTTATTACAAAGAAGCCATAGCTTCTTTGTAATATACAACAAAATGTCAACTCCAAAGCAGAATTATGTGCGATGTTGTATTTTTATAGAATATAAATATAATTAAGAATCCTTTTTATTTAAATACACTCCTGTGGTGCCTAAGCATTATAAGCAAGTGTTATAAATAACAATTCTGAAAACTACTGGGGATATCATTAATGATGGAAAAATTTAAAATGGGTTTAGGGCCATAAAAAGTCTGAGGGAAACTTATTTAAATATTTGTCAAATTATCATAATCCAATGTGGGTTTTTTTATATTAAAAGAGAATTATGATGAGAACATCTTTACGGATCACCATTACATTTGTGAACTCAGGTTAAAACAAACTTGGGGTAATTTTCATTTTAATGGTATGGGAGAATATGACCGATACCAGTAGTTTTAATGCCGATGGGTTTTGGGATTGTTGGACTCCATGAACTAAGACGGTTCAGAAATTTTTATTTTTATAGAATAGTTTTTAAGCATCGACAACTCTTCAATCCATTCCAGTTCCATAAAGGTGGTTCAGTGAAAAATAAAACATAAGGAATTCTTTGCTGAGGAACACTGATTAAAATTGAAAAACCTCACAATCATCTTGCCTTGGGCTGTCTTTTCCAGCAATGGATTCTGCCGTGATTAGTAGAGGAGAAGGTCTTCTCGTCAGAAAACACGACATGCCCCCAGAAGTCAAGGTCCTCATCAACGTATTCCTCAGCGAACAGCAGTCTTAAGCGTTTGTGGCATCGTCAATTTATCCTTAATTGAAGGAGTTCGTGATAGACTTCTTCGTGAAGGAGGTCTGGACACAGTTTGGGGTGTTACTTGAAGATGCAGTTCTTTATAGTAATCTCGGCATTTTGAATGGTCCCTTTCAGCTATTTTTGCTTGGATTTGTCGGTCCTGATCGCGTGTGGTTGACCTGGAGCCAGATCTAAATTTTTTTTTGCATTTATTCTCTTCCTCCCATATTTTTTCCATGGTAACCGTAACTTCCTTGTATATCCTTAGTGCATGCATCTCATTATATTTATATGTCCGATGGTTTTATTCCGATTATAATGCTTCTAGATGTTGCCCTCTCAATGCGGCGACGATTTGCTTCCTTTATTATCAGGCCTGCGATTTTTTCTTGATCGTTTGTTGTGGATCAACGTGCTCTGTGACAGGGTCAAGGCTGAATTTGGTGAACAACATTACCTCGGTTTTTTTGTCTTAAATATGATGATTATTTAAACTAGTTACAAATAACGAAATACCTAGACATCATATACTGTGTAATTAATGGATCCCACTAACATTATATCTGATACCTTCAAAGAAGAGATTATTTTGTTTAATTGCGAAAGGTCCTAATATCACATCGATTTGCTATAAATAAAAAGCAAAAGTTTTCAAAATAACCGAAATTTCAGATGAATAATTATTTTTGAAACAAGTCAGAATAGCTGACCTTATTTGCGGCAAAATTAGTTTTAGATAATTCTGATCATTATTGTATATGGCGAAAAGTAGTTACTACAGAGAAAGCTAAATATATCTTAAAAATTGGAATAGCTACAGAAGAGAAAGAAAAAATATTAACCTCAGGATACGCAATGTGTTTTCTTGTGTTAATATCTTAAGGTGTGGTGTTTTGATTTTAAAAGTGATTTTATCTCATAGGTGTATGTTCAAATAGTCTTTATCATAATCAGCTTATATTTTTCCTATAAGATTAATGAGCTAAGGTTTTCTGTGTTTTGACGTTAAATCTTACTCTGAGTTATAGGTATGGATTGAAAATATGCTGGTTTTGGCTTGACTGTTGATTTTTTTAATCCACACATCCATCAATCCAGACACTGAAGTGCATGCAGCCTACTTGGATGAATTTCTGTAAAAGGAAATGACTCATTAGGATATTTTTATAAATGTGAATATATATGTGCATATGAATTTATGTTGCTATATATACATATATATATATATATATATATATATATATATATATATATATATATATATATATGTATGTATATATATATATATATATATATATATATATATATATATATATATATATATATATATATATATGTGCATATATATATATATATATATATATATATATATATATATATATATATATATATATATATATATATATATATATATATATATATATATATATATATATATATATATATATATATATATATATATATATATATATATATATATATATATATATATATATATATATATATATATATATATATATATATATATATATATATATATATATATATATATATATATATATATATATATATATATATATATATATATATATATATATATATATATATATATATATATAGATATATATATATAGATATATATATATAGATATATATATATATATATATATATATATATATATATATATATATATATATACATACATATAATTATATGCTAATATTTCAATATGTTTATTATTTAAATATATCCTATTTAATTTTAAATATAGTTATATATATATATATATATATATATATGGCTATCCAGCCATATCCATATATAGGCAGTAGATAACAGCAGAACTTATTTGACTCGTCCATATATAGCGTAATATTATAGAATTTATAATATCAACTGCCCAATAACCTATCTAGTGCGGTGAATGTGGATAGTATTGCATTATCAATGATGAAATATAATTTTATATACGATTTCTTAAATAATTTATATTCATTAGTAATATATATTACATTATTAATATATATAAATTCATTTCCAGTCTACAAAAAATATACGAAAAGAAACGAGAATAAAGAACATTTAAAGAAACTCATATAGAGGCAGCCAATGATATCCTTTGTTACAACAGAAGTATGCGTTATTCGTAAACCATATAAACAAGATACGTCACTCCAGGATTACCAATATATCTTCTTCTGTATATATCTAATATATGTATATAGAAATATTTGTTGGCAACTATATAGGCATCGCTTAAAGTAACCTATATACATTACCCTTGAATCATGTAAATTTACAACAGCATTACCTTTACCTAAACAATACCTGTGGTCCTATACCATCTGCAAGCTCAATTAAAATCTTCATCAAATTTTACAAACTTTGATTTCTATACCAATAATATATGCATTGCATACAATCAACCAACAAACCTTCATTCATTGAACTAGATTCACTAGCTCTAAAAAGATAATATATGACCATTTCATATTTTCATCACTTGAATCATCATTTTCTTTTCTCACTGTTTTCACATGATTTTCTACTCACAATAATTTGTATCATGTGCATTAGATTTATAATTTTCACACCAACGGTTATATGTTTCTTTATATATACACTGAAATGATCTGTATTTATACAATATAACATATAGGTAATTTCTTTGTGTCCTTGTCTAGATCATCACTGCATGATCATTATCTTCATTTGTCTATATATATATTTGTCTTCCTATATATAGCCCTTCAGGGTTTCTTCATAGGCTAGTATGTCAAATGCCTCTTGAACTCAGGAAATATTATACCCTATATTCCTCTGATCTACCACAGTTGAGAATATATGGTAACTGTGGGGTAATCCATTTATACTATAGATACAAGTGATTCATCATCAATATCCTTCTTGGCTTCTTACATACATGGATAATTATATGCCCTAATATTTCAATCATGTTTATTATTTAAATTAATTTTCTTTTTAATTTTAAATGAAAAGTTATGAGAGATGAGATGAAGTATTCTGGCTTTCCAGGGGAGAAACTTGTTTCATCCAGGCATAGATACCAGCAGAACTTATTTGATCTCGTCTGTAATAGCGTAACATCTCAAGAATTTATAATTCACTACTGGCCAATAACCTATCTTCCCACATCGGTGAATCTGGATAGCCATTGCATTATCAATGATGAAATATAACCTTTTACGTTTTCCACGATTTTTAAATAATTTCGTATTCATTCGTAATATAAATTAGACTCATTTTTAACATATAAAATTCATTCCCAGTCTTTAAAAAAATACGAAAACAAAACGAGCATGAAAAAGAACATTTAAGGAAACTCAATATAAAAGGCAGCCAATGACGTCACTTTGTTACAACAAAGTAAATGAATATAATTCTTGAACCATACTAAACAAGTAAAATAATTAATCCAGGATTACAATCTCAACAATCTTCGTTTCTTCTTATTACAGTCTAAGGTTGAATGGTTCTTGGTTATTTGATTGGCAACTGTTATACAAAGAACACGAGTGAAAATGGAAAAACTCTGACATGATGGGAGGATTTACAACTTGTAGTGGAAGAAATAATATATGATGGCTTGGATGGACAATGCTTGTTATTGTAAGTTTATAATTGTTCTCTATCAAACATGAGAAATCTGGATGTTCACTAAAAAACATGCGTTGAGCGGGGATTCTTTCACAGTTCTCGGAAGATTACAGAATATCCATGAAAAAATTATACTTCCAAAAGAATTAAAGGAATGAAACAACAACAGTGAAGTCAACAGCTTGCCACTGCTTATGTGGTCAGTAAATCATCAAACCGAACTAGATGCAAAATTTTGGAAAGGCAAGTGCAATGGAAAACATGCAGACAAAATGCATGTGCTGGATAAAGAATGTTGTATCTATTCATTATTTGATCTGGAGAAGGCTTGACATGATCGGGTAAATATGCAAGAACTGGGCGATGAATCCAGGGAGAATCAGTGTTTCAAGCATTTAAAAGTGTGGCAAAGTAGTCCAGAATAGCAAAATATCTTCAATTTCTTAGGTATTTAGTTATTGTCTCAACGATGAATGCAGGACTTCATGCTACTATGTTCCCTTAGTCAAACAAATTGATAAAACAAGTGCATTGGTTTGGGGACTGATGGTTTTCTACAAGAGCTGGTGAAGACACTGATTGATAAATTCAGCGCATAATTATTTAGGCTATTTTGTAACGCTGAAGTGGTCACTACAAAGAAGGAAGGAAAACAGAGTTGATTAGAAGGGCAGTTAGATCTAAACTAATTCTAGGTGCAATATATTAAGATATGTATGCAGAGGAAGGGACAATAAACATGTAAGTACACTGAAGTGGGAACAACTTAAGAAAAGTCTTAGTTAAGAAAAATAATTCTGTTTTTTCAAGATTCAAGATCTCAGTCCCACATCTTTGATCAAATGATGGACTTGTCCCAGTCTAGCATCAGATGTCAGAGAAGAAGTAGTCACTTTGGATTGTAATTTATTCTGATGACTTTTCTGGACCTGACTGTACCAAACTGGTTTAGAAAAAGTTCTGTGGAGACAAGATTATAAGATCAGGTTTATGCAGCTATAAACAAGCCAAGGCAGGATATCTGATGGATGGGAGGGGAAGGAAAACAGGTGCAGTTAGGGGAAGTTATTTATCAGATTCTAACATCAGAGGGTTACCACTTTCAAGGCATACTTTTGGGTCCTGTGTGATGGATGATGGTATAATGGACTCAAAATAAACCACAGGATACAGTTTCTTGATGGAGGAATCATTTACCTAATTGCTTGCGACAATTATCCAAAATTAGTGCAACAGTAAAAGGAAGGTTGTTTAAAAGTGTAGTTAGACCAGCGATGGTGTTTTGGAACTGAGACGTGTGGTCAACTTTTAAAGAAGGCTCATGAACTTCCAAAGGCAGTTGCCCTGGTCATTCAGTGAGAAAAATGAGGATGTTGACATGATGGATCTCTAAGTCTGAGAGAGAAACAGGATCAGAAACGTCTTATTTTTGAATGAGGACAGTCAAATTGATAAAAAGTGATGCAAAAGATGATTCAGCAAATTAAAATTGCAGTGGTTTGGAAATGTCAGTCGAGGAGAAGGGAATTTCATGATCTTGTTTGGAAAGGGTCCAAGGTCATGAAGGTGGTTGAGAGGAGGGGGAGGAGGAGGGGAAGGCCAAGATTCATTGACTGGAAAAAGATAACAGTCAAAAATGACATGCCTATAAAATTTTGGACGAAGGAATTGGAGAAAATGCAATTGGAGAAGATGTTATAAAGGCTGAAGACAATTATTGAAGAAAGTCATTTATGTATGGATATCCCTCTCAGTGTGGCCTCATCTAAGGTCAAAAATATGTTACAAGTGATTCACTACACTGATCCTCGTTATTGCTAGAAGTTGGTGTGTGTGTGTGTGTATACCAAAATGACAAACAAAACAAGGGAACATAAAACAAAGATAGAACTATATACACAACAAGAACACTACTAACAAGAAAAACCAACAACTCTAAAGCACACAAATTTATTTCAAAACCAATTGTATCTCAAACTCTGACTCAAGATCAGTTAAACATCTATTTTCATTATAATTCCATAGACAGAAAATAAAAGCTACATAAAACATCTTCCAAATATTTTAATATGGCTTAAAATTAATGCAGCCTTGAAATTGACCTCTATTGTGAGTCAAATCTCTAGTTAAATAAATGAGATATATTACGATTTTGTCTCAAAAGATTGGATGAAATCTAAATTTTTCAAATTTTTTATTTTTATATTTAATCGTTTGTAAAACTATTTATAAATATGTAACAAGTATTAAGATTATATGAACAGGTTAAGCACAAGTTTCAAACTGACTTTGTTGAAGGTCACATCTAATATAAAGAATCTTGAAACACGAAAAAAGTTGATGGTCAAGCGTGGCTAACCAGTAAAAGTCTCTGTTGAACGATTCAAATGTACAATTTTGAATGATAGAAACAGTTCGGTTTTGGGGCCATTTCCTGGCTGAATTTTTGACAACAGTCAATTAAATTACGGTTAAAAGTAATTAATTATTTATCGTATTTTTAATCATATCCTCGTGACAAATAAGACAGACGAGTTTAATACCTTCACTGTGGAAGTAATTATCATTGGTTTTTACAATTTTGAACTTGACCTGTTCAAAAACACTTTTTGAAAGAGTGACTTACGAAGGATCGACACACACACATATTTAAAATACCAATTTAGGTGTTTTAGGAACTGGGCAGATATAAAGGGTGGGGTTGGATGCCCCTTTTGAATATGATTAAGGTGTCTGTCCATTATTTGCTCACATCTGTTTAGGGAGACGTCCCTGAACCTTCCCTGGCTGAGGGTGACCCTGGGACGTCTGTCATTCTTCTTTTCATTCTGATATCCATTTATATTCATCTTGACTTGAATTTTCAATTATGACCATTTAAATGCGGAGGAGGAGGAGGAGTAATTTATATATTTTTTGGGGCCTCATCATTAAGAGGCAGAAAACATTTAAGGCTGTTATACCCTACTCAAGAGTCGTGGTCGTGTGTGGGGGAGTTGTGGGAAGTTTGTGGAGCAGGAGGCTCTGACGTCTTGGAACCTTTTCACCATTGAAGAAATTTCTTATAATCATGTTTCGATGGTGCACGAGGTGTCAAACTTGGGGCCCCAGACTTTGTGGACTGACAACTTTTGGATTATCTCAAGGTCTTTTTGGTAGATCTCTCTCTCTCTAGGTAGGAGGCCTCTCTTTGCAGTAGCTATACTCAGTGCAGCATCCCATTGCAGTACAGGAAGCAGGGAACATGCGGAAGGTGGACTGCTCATCAGTCCTCAAAGATGGTCTGAACAGGAGGCAGGTGAACAGGTTTGAAAGGAGACCCAGTAAATAAAACAAGAATTATTTGTTCCAAGACACGATATACAGGTGTTCCCCTGCCGCGATGGGGGTAGGTTCCACAAAAGTCGTCGTTTGTTGAAGCCTTTTGCTTATCCTCGAGTTTTGTTTGAGTTTATCACTAGGGTTCTGTACCTTTTGTTTCTATACATGTTTGGTTTTAGTCAGAGCCTACACTACACAGTATATATGTTTATACACAAATGGTATAGTCTTCAAGTAGCCAGGTAATTCTGCAGGTTTAATGCAGAATGACATGATAAGTCAGCACAAAGAATTGTATAAGAAACAAGGCCCAGCCTGCACTTTCCTATATCATATATGGTAGCCTTCATTTTATACTGCATTCTATTTTCACATAACACCTCATTATACAAACATCAAAATAAGGAATGTGCATCTTTTCCTTGGATCTTTTAACAAGTGATGCTTTACTACACTGTATCCAATCGTAAATGTTCTTATATTGCTTTTGCATTATGAATTCCGATCATAGCGATCAAATGTTTTGGTTTGGGAATCTATCACGCCGCATTTAACTCGGTTCAGAGGGCATTTCTTGCTTCTAGTCAGCGTAAATGAATCTCTAGATACTTTATTTATAAGGGACATATGTATTTTTGTTTTATGTTGAAAGTGTTTTTAAGTTGAAATATAACTTAAATATGTCTAATTGAAATTAATTTAGCCATTTTTCGTTAATAGATGACGTTGGTAGGCTGGCCGTTTGTTTTTTTAAATTTGCTTTTTCAAGATTCCGTTCGCGGTGTTTTGTTGATTTCATCATCTTACTACGAGCATTTGTATTTATCTTTTATTGGCGTGAAAACAGCAGTAATATGTGTTCTTTCAAATAGTGCCAAGTAGTTTTGACCCAACCACTTTAACCAATTTTATTTGCTGTCGAGTTTCAACCATGTTGCCAGTGCACAATAATTTATAGTCATTAGCAGCTTGAACATTCTTTTCTCAGCTTCAGCTACAACGTGCAGCTTAAAGAGTGACTGTAGCAGGTATATTTGGCTTGCCGATCTTTTCTCCAAAGCGGACCCAGGGTAGTGTAAAAACATATCAGTACTTAACGTCAGTTTTGCATAACTACGATAATTGTTTAACCGCAGGACGATGGTTGAAATACAAGTCCAAACATTTGTTATCCGATTCGGTTATTAGCAAAACAACAGAGTCTCATGTCGGTTGTTTATGGCTCACAGGCATTTTCACAAGTAAAGTATGGAAGGTTACTAACAATACTTTTATCATTCTCTTACTTTTTAAACTAGAAGATGGAATAAAGAGATGGAGAAAAAGAAGTTGGTCTGTTTATTGTTGGTCTCTTTGCTGCCTGATTCTACGGAACATGGTCGGTACGCTTTGTTGCAGGGTTTTGGGTGGGGAAATTTAAAAATATTTTCTAAATTATTGTCATAGAGTGGTTCCATTAATTGCTAACTCCATTCGTAAACTCGAATTATCGTAAGACGAATTATCGTCACTCATGCACTACCTGTATTTACAAACGCACAAAAATTAAACGAACAGACCTGTTTAAACTTCCCACACAACGAGGGCAAATAAGGTCAACTCAATTAATCTACCTATTCCATTCTCTCAGGCAAAAACATACAAAATCATACAAAACATATCAGCTCTGCGTGATTGTACATTGTTGTCTGCGCCAGTAAATTATTAACCCTTAATGGAAATTTAAAATACATATTTTCTATAAAATTTTGTGATGAACAGGATATTAATTGCTAACCCCACCGTAAATCGGGATTTGGATTAATTATCGGAAGGTGTTTGAATCATCGTAACTAACATTTGCACTACCTGACATACAAACCCACGGTCCTTTACATTGGGAATTACTTTCAGGCGTAGGCTGGAAACGGCCGTTAAACTCTTGAGCAAGGTGGTTAGGCAGTAAGTACCTCCAGGTAGGCGGGGATACCCGCCTGCCCAGATGTAAACATTCCAGTTTGTTTTCGGCCGTCAGCCGTTGCTGGCGTGTTTTTCATTCTCTCTGCCTGACTGTCGTTAAGCTCTTATTATCCCGGTGGGATCTTTCTGTTTTTTGTGTATATATACGTGTTTGATATTTATTAATACAAACCCACGATTTGTGATAACCTTGCATAAGCCGTCGTTCCCTGCCTGTGTCTTGGGTTTGACGGCCAAGGGCGTAACTGGAGTAGCGTAAACAAGTGGTAATGCTTCTCTTCCAGCAGCCCTTTACGTAAATACTGAAGGCGTCCCCTGTACTTTCGGAGATATAGTTTGGGACGTAATATCTTCACTCCCCTACATTCATCGGGACGTAAGAGTTCGTTCCCTTCTTGGGCT
This sequence comes from Macrobrachium rosenbergii, assembly GCF_040412425.1. Taxonomy (NCBI): domain Eukaryota; kingdom Metazoa; phylum Arthropoda; class Malacostraca; order Decapoda; family Palaemonidae; genus Macrobrachium; species Macrobrachium rosenbergii. The sequence continues at coordinate 4,522,941 of NW_027100729.1, forward strand.
TCCACCCTCCGTGTATAAGGGGCATCACTAATTCCTTCCTACTTATGCTGAGTGTTGCTCGCCGCCTGCGCTTGGAGAATTACGGGCCGGGTGGGAGGTTGTGTCCGTCGTCGATAAGTTCCGCTTCCACGGCGCCCTTGGTGGCCTCCCATCCGTCTTTTTTTTATTTTTTTTATTTTTTTATTTTTTCCCATAGGTTCTTCCTTCTCCCCTTTAGCAGATCTCTCTCCTTCGCCCTCTTCGCTTACTCGTTGAGTGAAGACCAGGGGCGGGGAGCGATTGGGTGACCTCGCCGAGAGTACCTCCTCCTGCTGCTTAGGGCAGTGCCCCTTGTAGCGAGAGGAGTCTCCCTCCACTAATCATCTTTGTTTTTCTTTCAGGTTGACACTGAGCATTGCAGACACAGCAGTAGTTGGCTGGATATATCAAGAATATCTCGCATGAAGCAGTCCCGACATTCATTCAGTGTTGCTTCGGGATCGACCACAATACCTGATTAGATGACATATTTCCACGTCGGGACCATTCTGACTCTGTTCCCGCCGATGTGGATCGATCGCTGTCATTGCTGGTTTTCATGTATGCTGTTGCAATGCCTCCTGCGTATCTGTGGTCCATCTGCTCCTGCTGTTCCTTGTGTTATGCTCTTGTCAACTTGACGACAGTCTGTGGGCTGCTCTCCTGGTTTCCTGCCGCAGCCGCCCTGATCGTTCCTGTCACTGCTGGTGACTTTTAGGTGACATTTCTGTCCGTTGCAGGAGCTCCTGCCTTCCGAACCGCTAACGTAGCTCCTGCATCGGGTGTCCTGATCATGCCCGCTACTTCTCCTAGTGGTCATGCCCGGGGCCGCTTCCGTTGTGTTCCTGCCAGCTGCCCCAGAGGTTACGATGTCTGCCATCCCGTAGATGTTGGTGTGAAGGGTAAGGAAGTCGCCATGTGGAAGTGACATTCCTGGCGTTGCAATAGCTCCTGCCCTCCGAACCTGTGCTGTAGCTGCTGCGTCGGATGTCCTGATCATGCCTGCCGCTTCTCCTGGCAGTCGTGCCTGGGGCCGCTTCCATTGTGTTCCTGCCAGCTGCCCCAGAGGTTATGATGTCCGCCATCCTGTAGAAGATGTCGGCGTGAAGATGAAGGAAGTCGCCCTATTGACATGATGTTCCTGGCCGTTGCAGTACCTCCTGCCTTCCGAACCGCTGCCGTAGCTCCTGAATGGGCTGTCCTGATCATGCCTGCTGCTTCTCCTGATGGTGGTGTCCTGGGCCGCGTCGGCTGTGTTCCTGCCGGACTACCCTGGAGGTTACGATGTTTCGTGTCCACCATCCTGTAGAAGACGTCGGAGTGGAGGTGAAGGAAGCCGCCCTGTGGAAGTAGCCGCCATCTTCTTCATCTTATCTTCGATTTCGTCTTCTGCTGCGTCTTCCCTTCCTCTCCCGAGGTCCAAGGGGGTCCCGAGAATCGGACAGACCTCCGTCGGCCGAAGGAGAGGAAGGCTGCTTCTTGCCCTTGATGCCCTTGGATGTCTAGGGACTGCCTCCTTCCGAGGAGGCAGTGGGTCTCTCTTTGGCTCTTCCCGACCTTTGGGTTAGGAAACCGATTGGCATAGCCGTGGGTTTTGTGTTTTTGAAGCCGTGGGCGCGCAGACCTCAGTTTGCGATACCATTCCCAGTCCTAGAGGTTCCACCTCTAAGATGGTGGCTGCTTCGGGCGCTCGTTCGCGAGCCGCTCCAAGTGCTCGAGATTCTATGGAATATTGAGTATCCTGATCTGGTCTGGAGAGATTTTCCTGGGCCCAGTGCGGGAGCAGGCGAGAGAAAGGGCTGAGGCACCCAGGTGTCTCGGCTCTTCCTGCCAGCACTGCAAGTGCTTCCTGAGTGCTTGCCAGTGCTTGGTTGGGTTCCCAGCCTGGTGTCTCGATCCTGTCAGTTCGAACATCATAAGAAGCAAGGAAGAAATTCTCTTCGGGAGTCCTGCGGGACTTCTAAGGGTCTGACTCTCTTCCGGGAGACAAGGTTCCCTCGTTGGCTCTTCCCGCCCTCGGGCAGGAACCGATTTGCATTCTCCTGTGGGATCTTGCGTTTCGGGGGCCGCGAGAGCGCGGCCTCTCGAGGCCACGCCCTCGTTGCCAGTCTTGGAAGTCTGTGTCTAAGACTGGTTCTGTGCTTGGCTCTTTCGATCTATTAGGAAACAAAGCAGCCGCTCCCGACTTTCGGAAGTCTCGTGGGTAGCTCGAATTCTCTGAATCACGAGCACTCTACTGACTAGAGGCACAGGACGAGAGAAAGTGCCGAGACACCCAGGTGTCTGGTTGCCGTGACACCCAGGTGTCTGGGTGCTGAGACGCCAGGTGTCTCGATACTGCTCGCCAGCTGCTTCGGTTGCTCGGGCGGGCTTCATTCCTGTGTCTTGAACTTTAGGGTTCGAGCATGCAAGATAGCAGACACAGAATTCCCCTTTGAACCTTCTTCTCGAGGGGCCTCGGCCTCGAAGGAGTTTAGAGAGTTGGGAAACTAGCAATTGTTTGCCTGCCCAGTTATGAGTCTCACGGCAGACAAGTTCCGGCCTGCCCAGTTCCGATTGTGTCCCAGTCTGCCAATCAACCAGCTCGGCTCTGGCCCCAGTCGCGCTTACGAGACTGGCTCGGCTCGACTCAGCTTGCCAGACTGGCTCGGCTCGGCTCGGCTCGCCCCTGCCTGCCTCCCAGTCCGCCGCATACCAACCAGCTGGGTCGCGTTCGTGATCAGCTTGGCTTGGCCCTACTCGAGTTTTTCCATTCGGGTTCTCGGCTATGTTCGAGTAAACTTTTGCTCTTCCCAGGAAAGCGCTTTGCCACGGCACAAGTGCTCTTCTTCCCCCGTGTGGCAGTAATCTCCTTCGGTTGATTATCGCTCACGGTCCGCCTCTCCTGCTTATCTTACTGGCAGGACAGATAGGGATACTCTTTCTCCTCACCTGTTCCTTCTCATCTCGGTTGTTCCGAGAGGTGCGAGACGGACAGAGAGAGCTCCGACGAAATTATCTTTGGAGTTCAGCTGCCTGGCGTGCTTTGGGTGTCGGTCCCCAGATTCTCTTGTAGTATAACCAGATAGCCGAGGAGGGTTTCATGGGATCTGTCAAGGTCTCCCTCCAAGGGGAGAGGTACAGGAGTTTCATGCTTCGGAAACAGCGAGGGTCTTCCTCTTCAAGTTACGATCGCCCCTGTGTTTTCGGAGAACTTCGCGCCGATTCGTCGGCGCAAAGATCCTTCATCACTCGCAACCCTTGCAGTTCCCGAGGGACCGAGAGTGTCAGGGACCGCCACGGTCCTGGCTTCCGAGAGCATTCTCGACCTGATGAATTCTTTTCTTCGAAGGAGCTAATTCAGGTTGAGACACCAAGCTTCCACCCCTGCCTCGACAGAATATGAATTCTTCCTGCCTCAGAGGGTCTTGCCGACTGCAGTTTTTTGTGCAATTCTAGTGCTAAGAAGAAGGACTTTGTCCCAATTCGGATCTCCGGTTTCGTAAGTCCTGAGTTGGCTCGACCCTTAGGAACGAACCTTTACTTGGTTCTGCCTTTCTCTTTCAGAGATTTGCCAGATACCTCGGTAATCAAGGTTCATACCAGGTCACTGACTTGTCCTTTAGACAATGGCCAAGACCTTTGGGTCTTAGTCATCTCAACTGGACGTAAGTTCAAGCCAGCCCCCCTCAACTCCTTAGCTAAGAAGTCCTAGTCTTCAGAAGAAGATTGCAACTGATGATGCCGGGATGAACTGATAATTATCGAGTCTCTGGAACTGGCAGCGACATTGCCGAGATCTGGGAATGGATTCCTTCAGGAGAAGTATCTATTTCCCTTAGGTCTTGGGAATTCTTTCCATCGAACTTCCATCCCGCCTCCTCTCCCGTGCTCCCAGTTCGGGAAATGCCAGCCTGGCTAGAGCTAATTGTCTCGTACCCTGTCATCTTGCAGAAGGTTCCCCATGGTGGAGAATGGAAGTCTGCTTCCATTTCTCCGTCCTTCTTTCCTCTTCGAAGTATGAGGAAGGAGTCAGGCTAATGCTTGATTGAAGGAACCTTCGAATATGCTTGCATATTCCCCTCACATCTTGTGTCTACTTACGGATTCACAGATTGAGGAATAGGCGCACACTGGTAAGACCTTGTCTTGAAGTTGTGTGACCAAGATTCACCAGCGTGGAACCCATGGGTTAGGCGGGGGCACATCTGGGCAGGCGGGTATTCCCGCCTACCTGGCGGAAGTTGCTGCCTAACCACCTTGCTCAAGAGTTTAACGGCCGTTTCCAGCCTACGCCTGAAAGTAATCCCTAATGTAAAGGACCTCAGGTTTGTATAGTTAGGAAAAATACAATTTTCTTTCAAAAATTATGATGCCTGTAGCCTGTAGCATCAGCTACTGTAACCCAAGACAGTCTAAATGGCAGATATTATATAAATGATTTAAAGTCTTATGTTAATTTTAGGCTATAGGCCACAGCCTTCTAAAGGCTCTATTTTTAGCTCATATTAATGTGGAAGTACCCAGAACATTAACAGGACTAAAACTGAACCTGTACAGAACTTGTGTTTGCAGGTTCATACAGGGACACAGAAGACAGGAATGGGAAAAATGACATTTTTTCACACACGTTTTGCACTGCATTAGTCTCACATTTGCATTGAATCTGCAAGTGCTTAGTGTACAATCTCATTGGTACTGTATTGTGTATAGAAAATGTTTATGTGCTAATGGAGATCACATCTCTTTGCCACAGATAACCTCTGTTGTTACGGATGATCTCTGGTGATCTGCGAAGGAACGTGTTTTCTTCAGTGTCGTGCTGATTTTCCTCAATAACAGACCTTAGGTAAGTGATATAAAAGTGAAGTAGTAATTGCAAGAAGAGAGAATTTCCATAAATTATATGTACCTACTATGAGATTCAGGGCCTCTGTAACATGGTTTTTTGGACTTTGCTCCTTATCAAAATATCGGATGTAGCTGAAAATTGACATATGTATATTTTACAACCACACACAAATTTTGTCAGCATTATCAATAACCTAAACCCGATAGTTTTAATTTTTATAGAGTAAAAATGATCTAACCGACGCCACGGCCAATGACTACGAGCCAAGAGTCGAAAAACATTCATTACGTAAGCAAGGTAAACACCCTTTAACGAAATGTTGCCCCGCCCATCCACCAGACAGAAACTCATTCACCTTGTTCCATCGGCTCTGAAACCCATAGCAGTCAAGAATGGCTAACAGGATTTGGAATTGTCCCCGTGGTTGCAAAACTGCATTTGTCTTACGACTTGCAACTTTATACAGTCAAGAGAAAGCCCGTGGCCATACTTACTATAGCCTGAGTAGGTAATTATTCAGTTTCTAGTTTAAATCCAATGTTTATGGTCTGATTTGTATTTGGCGTAACGTGATTATAATACTTGTAATGTCATTTCCATTAACTATTCACTATGTCACCAAGAGAGAGAGAGAACGAGAAAGACTGTATGTAAACAGTCTTTATATAACTATTTTTGTTAAAATAAGATTTTTATCCAAAGTAAATACAAGCTTATATGTGCTAAAATCTCCAGCAGACCAACGGATCATCCGATATAATTTTTTTTCTTTATCTTTAGCTTCAACATCGGCAATAACATACCCAGTTTGTTAGCTTAATGAAATAACCTATCATCTAATGTTAAACTTAATTTCTGAGGAGGCTATGGCTTATTGCACAGTGAAAAAAACATGACAAAGACTTTATGAATGGCGGAACGACACATAGATGTGGGTGGGGTATCTGTGCTAGCGTAGTAATACTACTGTAGCAGTAGTGCCGCAACAGTAGTAATAGCAGAAATATACATGAATTAAACGTTTAGGCCAACTGCTGGGATCCTTGAGGATCACTTAGCACTTCTTACAACTACTCGAGAAATGAGTTTTTATAGCCAGAAGTTCAATTTTCTAATCCAACAATGCCCATGATAGCCTTCAGTGTTATCCTGAATTATAACGAGGCCAAAGTGGGTGGAGCCTCATGAAGTCATCATTCTGACGATAATTATTGGTGAAGGTTTAAAGCCAAAATACGGTACCGGCTTTTTTTTTCAGTAGGTAGGTAGATAGCCAATAAATAAAAATTGCTTGACATTGGATATAGCAGTTATCAAATCAAGCTTGTCTACTATGGTTTTGAAAATGACCAACTATTCCCTACATCTTGTCAATCTGATTGTGACCTATAAAGTAGACTGCAATTTCTTAGGAAACTTATTTTGGGAGTTAGACTAATAATCGAAGTGTTTTTATATTTATTAACATATTTTGTTGGTTTGTTCATTATGACAGTTATCAGTGGAGAGGTTTCAGAGTTCATAAAGGTGAACTGCTTTGCTTGTATTTCAATTTTGATGTCATTGTTGCCAGAGGTGTAGCCTTCGTTACGTATAGCCAATCATCCACCGAGAAAGAGGGAAGAAATGCTGTCATAAGTTACGTAACTTGTGCGTTCGAAACCTTTTCTCTGAGTAAGTTGGCCCGTCTTCAAAAAAAAAAGTCACTTTTACATTATAAGTACCAAATTTATTCAACCTACGTAATGCAGAATACAGTCAAAATTTATGTGTAGATATAATGTGTATTCCGAATAAGCGTTATATTTATGAAATGCATAGATAAAAAGTTATTGCGAAAAAACCGTGTTACAGAGGCCCTGAATCTCATAGTAGTATTTGATATAAGCTATATTGAATCTTCAGTCACTTAATGAGACAAATGCATTGGTCAAAACCCAGTCTGTGAGTTATTCATGATGCACTGACTGACATTTTTGGCAGATTTCAGCTTGCTACTTGAGCCTTTGTTTTAAATGTTAACATACCACAAAGTCCAAATACAGTAATCTGATTTAAAATGACACCAGAATGAGTGTCATATTTTGATTAGTAATTTCTCAGACAGTGTGTGAAGTATAATATTGCCTTTCACAGACGTAGCTCTTGGGTAGATGGGGCCTGCCAAGGCTTAGTAACTGTCTGCTGAAACCTAGTCTTCTACTTCTGAAATCTTGCATAAACGTTTTCCTTAGGCATCATTTTATACCTCCAGAGAGTCCTTATTTGTTCCTACACAATGTACAGACCCTTGGTCTTTATATAGGAATGACCTGTAGCACAGCTGGAACCGGCTGTTAAACTCTTAACAAGGTGGTTTGGTAGTTGGTAGGTATGCTGGCCTGGACCTGACTTTGGCTCTTCGGAATGAACCGGTGCTGGGTTCTGCCTCTCTCTTCTCTGAGAAGAGGTAGATGCTACGGTGGACAAGCGTCGTGTTGAGGATAACAGCCAACTTGTCCACCAGGTAGTGACAAAGGCCTCCGGGTCTTTGCGTATCACTACAGCCTGACTTTCGGGACCAGCTAGCAGTTCCTCAGGCCCTAAGAAATTGCAGGCTTTGAAGGGCACTCGAGAAACCACCCAGCCTTCTTCTGCCCCTGCGAAGAGAGGTGCACAGTCACGCCCCTTTCCTCCACCTTTCCACACCAGCAAAGGGAAAAAGGAGGGAAATGCTAGGGAAGGCGTTCCCCTTCAAAGCTGCCATCGGTGGGGTTGCCTGTCAAGCCAGTCTTCGGCAAGATGCAATAACACGGAGGTGAGACCTGGGTAGTGGATGTCCTTCAGGAGGGCTATCCACTTCCCTTCCATCTCAACCACCCCTCACCAACACTTCGGTCTGATTCCGCTCTTTCTTACTTGGCTCACTGAGGGATCTCATTATCTGGGAAATTGGCGATGCTGAGAAAACGCGCTGGAGAAGTTGACAGTTCGTTCCCAGGCTTTTACAGCTGAATCTTTCCTAGAGAAACAATCAGGGGTGGAGGCCAGTCATGATCTCTCTCCATTGAACTATTCATTTGGCAGAGTTCAAGATGGAAACAGGTCTTTTGGTGCTGGTTTCCATGAGGGAGAACGACTTCATGGTTAGGTGGGCCTGAAGGGGTATTTTCAAATACCATTCATCAGTCCTCTCACAAGTACCATCACTTTGTCCTTGGGGAGACATGGTTTCACTTCAGGGTACTTTGTTTTGGGCTCTTACCGCTCCCCAGGTGTTCATCTGAAGTGTTCAGTGTTGTGTCATCTTGGCCCCATTCAACATCGTCTGTTGAGGTATCTCGACAATTGGCTAGTCTTGGTGAAGTGTCATCTGCAGTTGCTCCAAGACAGGATAAGGTGAGTTTATAACGACCAGGGGTGCTGTAAATCTCAAGAAGTCCGATCTCATACCCAAGCAGAGGATAAAGACCTGGGCATGCTGTAGGTACAGCAGCAGCAGCTGCAAGTCTTCCCCTCAGACTCTCGTATCAGCAGGTTCAGGAAGGCAGCTCAGACATTCCTGTCCCAGCAGGGACAACCAACACGGCTGTGGGAGGCCATTCTCAGTCACCTTCACCCTTGGAGAAGCTGGTCCCTCATGGGTGACTTCACCTTCGTTCTCTCCAGTGGAGAATGAAGGAGTCCTGGTCTCCGACATGGGATCTTCCATCTTTTCCCATCCCCTGTTGCAGAGGGTTAGGAATTAGCCTGGTGGCTAATGACAGGAACCTCGTAATAGGAGTGTCCCTGCACACTCCCCTCCCAACATGCTTCTGGGGGCAATGCTGAACCGAGGGATGGGGCACACACCTGGGAGGTTGCTGACTTTAGGTGTGTGGGACCAGAGGCAACAAGCACCTTCACATCAATATCTTGGAGCTTAAAGTGGCCTGCCTGGCCCTCCAAGAGTTTCAGGATCAAGTGATGGAACACTTGGTGGTGTTGATGAGCAACAACACCACAGTAGTGGCAATCAAAGCAATGAGACCTAGTGTCTCTTTGCTGCACCAGTTGATAATGCAGGTGAAACGAGTGGGCAGTAGCCCAGGCAAGAGGAATGTCCAGGCAAGAGGAAAGGTCAGCTGACAATCTGGGTCAAGTGATAGGCTATTCGATCTTTGGGGGCTCCCATCGATCAACCTGTTCTCCACCAGATGTGTTTCAAATGTTTAAGCTTTTGTCAGAATTGTTGTCACCATTGGGGATCAACACTTGTTGGTATGTCATGGCTTTTTGCTGCTATCATGGTACTGCACATTTTATATAAGTAACTTCCCAAATAATCACATAGCAATTACTGTAGTTTCTACTTTACACGGCAGCTCAAAGTTCAAAATTTGTGGTAGGGCTGTTTTGTTTTGGGTGTAGGTAGACTGCCCTGCTCAGTTTGTTTCTGCCGGTCAATGACTAAACATTTGGATATTGAGCAGCTCTGGTTTTTTGGTTTGTCACTGGATGGCTGCAGATTTTCCTCATTTGGTGAAGTACTTTGTTCTTTTTGGTAGCACGCTACTGTTAATTAGCTTAACTAATTCAGAACTCTCAGTTTGTAACTTTCCCGATTTTGATCATGTCAGATTCTAGCCTTTCTAGTCAGGTATTGTAGTAAAGGTTGTAAGAATAGGTTGACTTCAGCCAAATATGACAATCGCACTGTTTGTAGTTCGTGTAGGGAGCAAGTTTGCTCTCCTGAACTTTGCTGTGACGAATGTAAAGACTGGGAAAAGGGGAAGTGGAAGATTGAATGCATATTTAGAAAAGTTACAGCATGACAGGATTAGGAAAGCTACTGCTAGGGATGAAGCGAAGGCTTCCGCTATTCAGGTTTTGTCTCTGGGGATTGATGTGGCTGATTTACCTGTTCCTGCAACACCTGGGACAGCTTTTTCCCTTATCTCAAGTCCTCTGACTTTCCCTGCAACTCCGATCCCTAGTTCTCATTCCTCTGATCCCAACGTTCCCCCGTCTCGTAAGCGAGCGTTGGGTAGGGCTCGTAGCCGTCTCCCCTCCTGTAGTTTTTTGAAGTCTCCTCAAGCTTCTCACTCCCTTTCGGTGGACACCAAGTGCCACAAAGTGTCTAGGAAAGTGCTAGTTAGTCCAACGTATGGACATAAAGTGTCCGAGAGTTTAGTGCCCGATTGTGAGAAATCAGTGTCCAAGCTACATTCGTTGGAGCGTCCATTGTCCGCACTTCCAACAAGTGGACATCCAGTGTCCGTGCATTCTGAGAGTGATCGTGTGTTATTGGAACATTCTATTTTTGGACATCAAGTGTTCGAGTGTCCGTCTTATGGACGCCCAACTCCTGAGCGTCCTCCCTTTGGGCGCATCGTGTCCGAGTTGCAGACATCAGATGTGTCCGCCAGATCAGTGAGCAGACGTCCAGGGGAAATAGCGTCCAGTGTTAGTGGGCGCCAATGTTGATGTTTGTCTGCCTTCCAGCGTTCGTCCGGTGCCACAGGTGGGACTTGCTGTTTGTGGTGTGTGTTGTGCCTATCCTCTTGCAGTTCAGGATCCTTCCTTAGTCCCTGTTCAGCTTCGCTTAGATAACATCTTGAACCTGTTGCAGAAGCCATCTGCAGCAACTCAGACTCCCTCAGATCCAGGAAAGCATTTGCATGCAGTGACGTATGGTTGTCAGAGAAGAGGGACATAGGTAAAGCAGTGTTCTGTTGAAACCCTTCTCCTCTGATACGGCAGAAGTATCTGTCCTATTCTAATGGGAAGCTCCTTCCTTGGGAGTTTCTGCCTCCTCTCAAGGGGACTTCTCCAGTCTCATTGATGCTACTTGTCTCTCAGCCTTCTTGTCTGCCAGGATTTTGTTTACCTCCTTGGAGTTGGACCACTTGCTGAAAGATATTTTTAAGGTTTTCAAGGTTCTGAGTTTCCTTGATTGGGCTGTGGGTGCGCTAGCAAAGAAGATCAAGGACTGCGCATCACTTTAAGAGAGTTTTGCCTCGGAATGGTTGGGAGCTCTGGCCTGCACGGATCGAGCAGTGAGGGACAGCGGCCATGAACTAGCCACCATTTTCATGGCTGGTGTACTTAAGAAATGATATTTATGGTGCTTGTTCACCTCTAAGGGGGTCACTCCTTCTCAGCGTTCTTTCCTTCTGCTCGCTCCTTTGGACAGTAAGAGCTTGTTTCCTCAAGAGACTTCAGAGAGGGTGGTAGGAGAGTTGCAGAAGAAATCCACCCAAGATTTACTCAGTCCACCAAGAGGACTAGGATCTCGACATGTTCTTCTTCTGCTGCCGCTCCTTCGACCAGGACTTCTTCTCCGTTGCCTCAGCTACCCTTTTGAGGGAGTAGAGGTTGCTTCCAGTCCCGTCCGTCCAAGAGCCAATTTGCTGTGTTGTACCTATCCTTCCTTGAAAGTGGGCGGGGCAGTATAAGTACACCCAAAACAAAAGAGCACTACCGCTAATTTTGAATTTTGAGCTGCTGCGTAAAGTAGAAACAATAGGTATGTAGTTATTTGCTAAGTATATATAAAACTATTATAAAAAGTCATGTTTATGAGAAACTGATTTAATTAATAAAATATGAAAAAATAAGTAAATAATAAAATACGAAAACCCTTAGGGCATTTAAAGAATTTTTTTTTAATTTTAAAATGTTACTTAACTTATTCTAAATTTTGATATACCTTTTTAGTGTGGATATATTGAAACATGAGTGAATGTATTTATTGTGTGTGTGTGTTCCAGTATGAGAGTGTGCAGTTTTTAATTTAATTTTCATTCATTCATCACCATACTGAATGACCTATTTGGTCCAAGTGTGTGGCCTCTGGCCCAGACCTGGTATTTCTTGCAAATCCTTTGGGCCAGCCCTATGAGAGCTGATAGTCAGCTCAGTGGTCTGGTTATCAGACTTGGGGCTGTTTATAAACTGCGTACCTTGCCGAGGGTCTGCAACACGGGAGCCTCAGTGTGCAAGTCTCTAAGGCCTGCACTCGGTTCTAGGAAGTCCACTTCCAAGACTGGTGCCGTGCCTGCCTCCTCCCAAGTTTCTTCAGTCACTGGGTAGGAGGGGCTCCCGTTGATCGTCCTGTTTGAGATACGGGTGCTCGACAGGATCGAATCACTCCAAGTACTCAGGGTTCACCAAAACCTCGAGTACCCCAAACCAGTACTGGAGAATCTGCTCCCTGGTCTGGTTTGGGCACAGGATGAGAGAAGGTGTCGAAGCATGCAGGTGCTTCTTCGCCTCCTGCCAGTACTTCATCAAGTATTTGGCCAGGTTCCCAACCCAGTGCTCCTACTCTGAGGTTCCAAGCACCTGGAGATGCAACAAGAAGGTCCCCTCCTCAGTCTTCTTCCTGAATTCTAGCAGCTGCTGCAAACAAGTGTGAACAGCATAAGGCGGCAGAAACGACTGAATTTTTGTGTTAAAGTAGTTCCTCACTCCTCCACCAGTGGGCAGAGGGGGTATCTCCTAGCCGCCATATTGTTTTTGTTTTGCTGGCGCAAATTTTGAATTCTAGCTGCCGTTCAGTTCGAAACAATAGCAACGTAACTACTGGGTAAGTATACTTAAAACTTTATCTTTTTATGAAAATGTCATTTTCATATATATTTACCAAGTAATTTCAGAATTGGAGCCCACCCACCTCTCCTCTTATGGACATAGGGGCACAAACAAAATTGGGCTTACCAGCCAAGCTGTTCCCCGAGTGCTCCAATAGTGGGTGGGGCCTGTCACCTGTACGAAAATAATAGAATCGCTACCATGAAAAAAAAAAACTGCCGCACGAGTAGAAATGTTAGTATGTAATTACTTGGTAATTATTTTATCATGAAAATGTCATTTTGGCATCGGTTCAATTTCCGTGTAAAGATAACCATGGGGGAAAGTGTCGTCCCTGAGGGGTTCCGGTGCTTGGTCTTCAAGACCTAAATTTCATAATCAATCAATCAATCAATCAAACCATCTGTCATACTCGTTAAAACAAGAGTCAAATGTGTTATTTCATGCCCAGTAGTTTTGATTAAAATACTTTTCTCTCCAGTTTAATTTACAGTTGAGTTTGATGGCAAATCGAAGCTTAGGGGTTTCATCCATGTTGCCGATGCATGATAATTTATACAGTAGCCATTTGCAGCTTGAACATTGTTTCCTCAGCCTCAGCTACAATTTGCAGTTTAAATTTAGCTGAATATTTCCTTGGCGATCTTTTCTCCATGGCAAATAAGGGTATACAGTAATGTAAAAATATGTCAGTCCTATTCTACTTAACGTCATTTGTAACATAACTGGGGTAATTGTTTACTGTTGTACGATGGTTGAAATGCGAGCAAAACAGCTGTTGTTATCTGATTCGGTTGTTCATAGCAAAACAGCTGTTTCTTGATTGGTTGTTTATGGCTGTACACGTTTGTTTCTTCAGCTTATTTAACTAGAAGATGGGAAAAATAAAGAGATGGAGGAAAAGAGGTTAGACTATTGTAATTTGGTCTCACATGGAACACAAGATACATGATAAAATCATTTTTAAGGGTGAAAATTTTGGGATTGCACGATATGCAAGATAACTGCATTACATAGTAGGGCAATGTAAATCATTTTTTATTATAAAAATTTATTTAACCATGAAAATCCAGGAATTGGTGAATTTTCCTTGATAATATTGGAGATGGGGCCAGGTTCCACAGCAAAACCCGCAACTAACTGAAGCTGCAAATGCTGAACCGTAATATAGCGAGGGTCCACTGTACCTATACACCCCTCTAGAATGCCCCCCTTGTAGTAGGCTATATGAATTTTTAACAGCATTTCCTTTGCATTTTTCCACCTTTGCACCATTGAAAACTAAAAGGCTTTTTACTCTATTCATTTTTATTTATCTGTGTATACATTCACGTAGATTTTGGTGGGGTGGAGTTAAATGTGGATACTGCCAAGTCGCAAACAGTGCAAATGCAGATACAGCAAACGAGGAAATATGAAATTTTCATAGGTATACAAACCAAAACCTTATTTCATATCTCCCATCTCAGCCACCTTTCTTTGTTTGTCAGGCCAGAAGAAGAAGTGGTGCTTGGTGATGGCATGTGAGTGAGGGGAATTCCCTTACTCACCCTTCTTAACCACCAGTTACCCCATTTGCAACTTGCACTGAAAGATACTCCTTCATAAAAAGCTCTGGTTTGTATGGCTCTGAAAAAGTGTGTCATATTTGAGGAAATGTAGCAGCACATTTAACCTTCCAAGACTGTCATCAGTGTTGCTGGTCTTAATAGCTACTCATGTGTTGTATCTGTAGTAACAATCAGTGAAACTAATTTGAAGACTTTCATCTCTCTTGAAATCATTACTCAGTTCACCCTTACTATGTTTTCTTCTTATTGTCTACTGGATAATATGGTGTTATGTATATGTGGATCACATGTAATTAAGCATTTACTGTACCGTATACCCTTCCTACTGTTACCCCACAAAAAATTCTTATGCTGGTCTTGCATTTTCTATTCCTGGCCTTTGATTTGTTAATAAGAAAATGTTCATAAGTAATACTGTAATGTTAAGCTAAGAAGGTTTACAGATGTGAGAGGGAGGGAGTCAATATTAACTGTTAATCTATTGTTGTATCGTTGCCTCAGGAATGTTTCGATGCTGTGTCTGGACAACATTTGGTTAGATTGTATTAATGTTTGGATACTGGCAAATGCACACTTTGTTAATTGGCTTGAGACCTTTATAGGAACCTGAATTAAATTTGGTTATTTTGCTTCAGTTGTGGCATTCTGTTTCCTAACTCTGTTGCATTCTTTGATTTCAGATTCTCCCTCAGAAAAGTCTTCCTCCCTTCATCAGTTTTGAGCTGCATCAAGATTTTGGGAATGCCTCTGTGTTTGATGGTACTACATGCAACATTCCCAATAGCAGTTCTTAAAGTGTAAGAAACAACAGTTAATGATTGTACTCCTACTTTACAAATTACATCAGCAACCAGTAAAATCTGTTGTGAATATCAGATTCATACATCAGCAATGAAATCTGGTTGTAGTCCTTCAAGATATTGTATTTTGTAACAGATTTATTGGATAATCATTTGTAAACAATTTTGTGTTAAGAGTTGTCAATTGAACACATTGTGTTTACAGAACAGAACTAGACAAAAGGCTAAAATGAATCCAGAACATTCTTTAGAATTTCCTTTGAAAAGTGAAACTGAAGGTGCATTATCACTACCTTCCATAAATCAAGAAAACAGCAACATGGCTGCCTTTAGTGAAACCAGTGATGGTGACTCTTTGTCTCTGGATCCATTGATGGACATCAAAATAGAGCCAGAGGTATTCTGTGAGTCTAATGAAGATGATGAATATTCTTATGAAATGAATTCAGTAGTGAAAGAAAAAGATCCAGTAACTTGCAAAAAGGAAGTAAAACAAGAAAGAAGGAATAGTCAGAATGGAGAGAAGCCTTTCAGATCCTCTGACTCTGAGGAAGCATTTTACAAGGAAATTAATCTTTCAAGTCATATCACAAATCCTATCAGAGAGAAAACATTCATATGTAATGAATGTGGGAAAGCATTTTCCCATAAACCAAATCTAACAGTTCATATGAGAATTCATACTGGAGAGAAGCCATTCATGTGCAAGGAATGTGGGAAAGCATTTTCCCAGAAAGCAGGTCTTACACATCATATGAGAATTCATACTGGAGAGAAGCCATTCATGTGCAAGGAATGTGGGAAAGCATTTTCCCGGAAACATCAACTTACAGTTCATATGAGAATTCACACTGGAGAAAAGCCATTCATGTGCAAGGAATGTGGGAAAGCATTTTCCCAGAAACCAAAACTTAAAGGTCATATGAGAATTCATATTGGAGAGAAGCCATTCATGTGCAAGGAATGTGGGAAAGCATTTTCCCAGAAACCAAGTCTTACACATCATATGAGAATTCACACTGGAGAGAAGCCATTCATGTGCAAGGAATGTGGGAAAGCATTTTCCCATAAACCAATTCTTAAAGTTCATATGAGAAGTCATACTGGAGAGAAGCCATTCATGTGCAAGGAATGTGGGAAAGCATTTTCCCATAAACCAATTCTTAAAGTTCATATGAGAATTCACACTGGAGAAAAGCCATTCATGTGCAATGAATGTGGGAAAGCATTTTCACAAACAAGTTCTTAAAGTTCATATGAGGAGTCATACTGGAGAGAAGCCATTCATGTGCAAGGAATGTGGGAAAGCATTTTCCCAGAAACCAAATCTTACATGTCATATGAGAATTCATACTGGAGAAAATCCCATAGGGTTGTAGTCCCATCAATGCACCTCATGTGGTGCAATTTAGGCATTACTTAAGTCTTTGCAGCGTTCCTTCAGCCCCTAGCTGCAGACCCTTTCTGCCTTCTAGTGTACCTCCGTTAATTTTCTCTTCCTTCCATCTTACTTTCCACCCTCTCCTAACAATTGATTCATAGTGCTTCAACTGCTTTGAGGTTTTCATCCTGTTACACATTTCAAACTTTTTTTTTTTTTACTGTTAATTCTGTTTTAGCTCTGAATGACCTCATGAGTCCCATTGCTTGGCCTTTGCCCTAAATTCTATATTGTCTTCTATACAGGAGAGAAGCCATTCATGGGCAAGAAATGTGGGAAAGTGTTTTTCTTTACAAGTGGTCTTACAAATCATATGAAAATTCATACAGAAGAGAAGCTGTTCATGTGCAAGGAATGCTGGGAGGAATATTTTGGTTAAATTACCCTTGCAAGCCATAAGAGAATTCATACTTGAAAGCATTTTCAAGGAAACATCATCTTACAAGACATAGATGAGCCATACTGGAGAAAGGCCTTATATGTGCAAGGAAATATGGGAAGGTTTTTTCCACTAAAATTACTCTTACAAGACATGAGAATTCATACTTGAAAGAAGCCATTCATGTGTAAGAATGTGGGAAAGCTTATTCCAGGAAACATCTTATAATTCATCTGAGAATTTGTACTGGAAAGTAGCCATTTACAGTAGACCCTCAATTATCTGCTGTAATATATCCAAGACTCTTGTAGAGATTGAAAATTTGTGGGTACGGTAAAAAAAAAAAACACTTCACAGATTAAAAATGTCAATTACTGTATGTGGAATGAATCTTACCTGCTGTTAAAGTTAGCTTACATCTTTGCGCCATTAGGTGCGATCGGCATACAAAATAAAAAAAAAAATAATGCTTGGTTAACCCTCTATGACTGTCTCTGTAATCACCCGTTTCCCACCAGGTGGCGCTGGAATGTTTACGTTCGTGTCAGAATTCTTCATGCCGTGCCCTTATGCAGGCAATGTAAATCAGCATTAGTAATAATTTTGGTGATTTTTGGCTTATTTTCTCCTGTACAGCATTGTGCTTGTTTTCTGTTCATGCATTATGTCATCTACAACAAGCAGAGATGAAAGCATCAGGCTGTATAGGAAGGAGTTTGTGGAGACTGAATGTTTTGGTTGAGCTTGACCACATAAGCTGTATGTTAGCCTAGCTGTTGAGGCACGATATCCTTCTCCCCACACTCTTCACACAGAGAAGTTGAGAGTTGGGAGGGTAAATTGGACAGTTGTTATGCAAGGAGGCCATGGAGCCATGGGCATTTCCAGCCTCAGACAGTTTGCTTGGTTGAACATTGCTTCTCTGGCCACACTAACCCACCATCCTCATTCAGTGTGGTAGTCAGCTAACTTTAAGAGTAGGTAAGATTCATTCCAAATAATCATAATTTCCATGATGAAATCAATTA
This sequence comes from Macrobrachium rosenbergii, assembly GCF_040412425.1. NCBI lineage: Eukaryota > Metazoa > Arthropoda > Malacostraca > Decapoda > Palaemonidae > Macrobrachium > Macrobrachium rosenbergii. The sequence continues at coordinate 4,540,563 of NW_027100729.1, forward strand.
TTTGGATTCTTACCTACTGTTAAAGAGGAAACCCACCCAGCCTCCCCACATCTTAGTGAGTGGTCATGAAGAATGCTGACAAGAACCTAAACATTCCAACGCCACCTGAAGGGAAACAGGTGATGACAGAGACAGTCATAGAGGATTAGCCAAGCGTCAATTAAAAAAATTTTTGTATACCAATCACACCTAATGGTGCAAAGATATAAGCTGACTTTAACAGTAGGTAAGTACTGTATCCAAACAATTAATTATATCATGAAAATTATAATTTTGTACCTTTTGTTTTTACCTGTTTTGTGACTTTAGTACTGTATAGTATATGCTTATAAGCAGTACAGAATACTCTACAATACAGGCAGTCCCCGGTTTACGACGGTGGTTCCGTTCTTGTGCCGCGTCGTAAACCGAAAATCGTCATAAAGCGGAACGACGGCATACAATGCCAGAAAATTGTATAAAAATTTGAAACAAAAGTTATGAAAGCCTTACTTTTAATCCTTTGGGTATACTGCATGTTGTTTCTTGATGTTTTACCTACATTTTGATGTGGTGTGTATCCAAAACTGGTGGTTCTGAAATGTAAAAATTTACAATTTACTACAAAGTACAGTAAATCCTGTATGCAGTAAAGTATAGAGTACTGTACATATATTGCACAAAAGTAAAATACATGTTATACAGTAACACAGGTGTACAGTACACTGTACTGTACTGTAATTTATACCAAAGAGTTTATAAAAGATAAAAAAAAAAGTGAATTCCTTACTTTTATTTTGGAAACCCCGTGCTTCTTAACCCTGGAAAAATGGTGTGGCCTCATGATTCAGGGGGATTCTGGAATGTAAAAATTATTATTAGTGTACATATAATACTGTACAGTAGTCCTGCATGCAACAAAGTACAGTACTGTACTGTATAAATACAGAACAGTCAGTATTTTACAGTAGAATAATAAATATATAAAAATTATAAAGAGTTAGGAATTCCTTACCTAATTTCAGTGATTGTCAAAGCTGTTACAAACTGCAGGCTAGGTTGGGGAGATGGAGATTGTATGCGTGGGAGCCTGCAATGATAAGGATAAAATTACTGCAGAGTTTGTACTGTATGTGTTACACTGTTCTGTACCAGTTCAGGTATTGCACAAACCTATGTTCAACAGTACAAAATAAAAATATGAATTCCTGACCTAATTTCAGTGGTTTTTAGAAGATGGAGGCGAGGATGAGGGAGCTCTAGTAAAGGTGCTGTGCTGAGCAGTCTGGAATATTAGAATGAAGACGTTACTTTATATTTATCAAATGTACTGTACATATGACCATTTATAACATTAAAAACAGTGAAGAATTCAATACCTTGAGTGATTTGAAAGATGTAGGCTACATGAGGAAGGTTTTGTACAGTTCCAGTAGAGGTCAGGTTAAAGGTGCATGTCGGTTTGGAATGATAATGTACATGATAAAGATTAGAATAAAGTACTTCTGTGGATTTCATAAACAGTACACTAATTTTATAAAATGTATAACAATTTATAAAACAGAAAGTGTTCTTACCAAATTCTAGTGGTTGGCTTGCTTACTGGGATGGGCATATGGTAGATGAGAACAGGGGGGCTATGGTGTGGCATCTGCAGGTGCTTGGGAGCCTGCAATGAAAAAGATAGAAATGATACTGTACACAGCAGTACTGTACTGTACTGTATAAGTATAATAACACAATTTAAAACAATGTAGGCTAATAGAAATTTCTAAAAAGTGAAGAATTCCTTACCTGGTGGACATGAAATGGGTGCAGGTGCTACTGGTGCAGGTGAATTTGGAGTTGAGCAGGGGACACCTGCCATTTGTGGAATGATAAAAGGTAGAAATTACCACACAGGGGTATGTATGCAATAAGCTACTGTATACAGTTTTATAAAGTGATTTGAAAGAAAAAAGTGTCATGAAATCCTTACCTGATGGGGCTGGAGAGGGGATAAGGTCAGCTGAGTTGGGCCAGGAGGAGGCTGTAACATGTGGATCTGGAATGATAATGATTATGTAAAGTTACAGCAAATACTAAAGCAATAGTGTACTGTACAGGTGGGTGAAGTGCAGTACACTTTTTGTAACATTTATAAAAATTTATAAAACATTAAAAAAAAACATGAAGAATTCCTTACCTGGTGAAGTTGGAGAGGAGACAGGAGGTCCCGTAACTTCAAAACCCTGGAATTCTTCAGGGGAGTCAGGACTGTCATCACTACCAAAGAGATCTGGAATGGCACATAATGAAATAAATTAGGTTATGCGATAGTAAATATAAAATTTGTACCATATGTACAGTACTGTATGTACAAATGATTTCATGCATGAAAATTATAAAAATTAGACACTTAGGAATTCCTTACCTGATAGAGCTGGAAAAGCTGCTGGGAGGTTACTGCAGGTACAGGTTCAGGCTCAGGTTCTGATTCATAGCCAGGTAGAGGTTCTGGGGAATCTGGATTAGAGTCACTTCTGCAATGATACAAATGATAAAATTTATTGGGTTATGCTGTGTATCTACAGTATGTAAATATAAATTGCAGTAACATTTTTATAAATATTATTACAATTTATATTACAGCAGTTAATAAAAATAAAGTTGAGAAATCCTTACCTAGACTAGAAGTGGCAGGTGGTGCTGAAGACTTCTTCACGAAGAAAGAGTCTAGCCTAGACTGCACTTTCTTCTTCAGCTGCTTCTCCTTCAGCGCCTCCCTGTAGCACGTAGTAAGATCCAGCATTCCTCTGCGAATCCTCTCAAACCTGGCAATGATAGGGTCCTCACCCTCAAATGCTGCCAAACATTTCTCGAGGTGAGCAAAACCCTCTGTCAAGCCCTTGATTGTTAATTCCTTGACCTTTGGTTGTGGTGCCTCTTCCTCCTCCTCGATCATCTGCTTCTCCAGCTCAATGAGGTCCTCCGATGACAATTCCTCTCCGTGGGATGCCAGCAGCTCGGTGACATCCTCAGCTTCCAAGTCCAGTTTCAGCCTCTTGCTTAGCCCAACAATTTTCCTTGTCACAGCCTCAACATCTTCCTGCTCAAACCCCTTAAAACTATTCACAAACTGCGGACACAGTTTCTTCCACGCACCATTCAGAGTCGACACCTTTACTTCGTCCCAAGCACGTGCGATGTTCGTCACAGCATCTGCAATGTTGTAGCCCTTCCAAAAATCTTTCAGAGTCAACTCCTAGTTACCTTCAACGGCCCGTAAAGCAGCGTGTATTGTCCTCCTCAGGTAGTATGCCTTGAAGTTAGCAATGACTGCCTGGTCCATCGGCTGTATGAGGGATGTAGTATTTGGTGGTAGATACACCACCTTCACATTAGGGTTCATATTACTAAGATTAGCCGGGTGACCAGGGGCATTGTCTAAGACAAGCAGGACCTTAAAAGGCAGACCCTTCGAGGCACAATACCTTTCCACTGCGGGCACAAAGTGGTCATTGAACCAGTCCTCGAAGACCATCAAGGTAACCCAAGCTTTCTTGTTGGACTTCCAAATGACGGGGAGTTGACTCTTGAAAATGCCCTTAAAAGCCCTGGGATTTTCTGCCAAGTACACTAGCAAGGGCTTAAGCTTCAAATCGCCACTAGCATTTGCCCCAAAGAGTAAAGTCAGCCTCTCCTTACCAGCTTTATGGCCTGGTGCTGACCTCTCCTCCTTAGAAATGTATGTACGATTTGGCATTCTTTTCCAAAATAACCCTGTCTCATCTACATTAAATACCTGGTCAGCAGTGTAACCACCTTCTCTAATTATCTAGCCAAACCACTAGGGAAACTTTCTGCTGCTACGTCATCAGCGCTAGCAGCTTCACCTTGCAACCTCACATTGTGCAAATTTGCACGAGCCTTGAAGCGGTTACACCAACCCCTACTGGCGGAAAATTCTTCACTAGCACTGCCTTCCCCATTTTTCTTCACCACTGCCGCATGCAGCTCCCTAGCCTTCTCTTGAATCACACTCAGGCTCACTGGAACACGCCGTTGGTTCTGGTCTTCCAGCCAGATCAACAATAACTTCTCCATCTCCACTACGTTCTGGCTACGTTGCTTCACGTTAATCACCGTTGCCTTCATTGGTGCAGCGCCTTGCACATGTTTCAGAATACGCTGCTTGTCCTTCACTATGGTAACAACCGTCGTTCTGCTAAGGCTCAAGGCACGGCCTATCTCGGTGTTACTTTCACCCTTCTCCGAACGCTTGATTACGTCGTACTTGACTTCCATGGTGATGCTCTTCCAAGGCTTCTTGGATGCACTAGCATCAGATGATGAACTCTGCCGTTTTGGAGCCATAGTGAAGGCACAATTCACGAAAAAACTGCAGCTAAAGAAAAGCAACAATGAGGCAACGTACCTAACTCTGCGGAGGCAAACACGTGAGTGAGGGAAGGGTTGTTTGGTATTGTTACGGGCGCCTGCGTGATCGACCCAGGAAGGTCGTTGTCCGGTCAACTACCAATGCAGTTACATACAGAGCGCAGCTACGCTCACGAAACTAGTTCCACTTACAAAGCGGCGTAAAAAGCGTCGAAAAAACGTCATAACCTTGCAATGTATTTTAATAATTGTAACCAGAAACTGATTTTTGATGATTACTGTTAAACCAGAAACGGATTTTTTTTATAAATATACATAATTGAAAAGCGTCGTAAACAGGCTGCGTCGTAAACGGGCTGCGTCGTAAACTCGAAACAAATATCGTAAGCCGGCCTGGATTTTTTTAATGAATATATCTGAAAAACCGTCGTAAACTCGGAACGTCGTAAGCCGGGGACCGCCTGTACTGTACTGTACACATAATGAAAACCAAACTCTACAATACTGTGTACTGAATAAATGTACAAAAAAATTACCATTGAAATCTCTCTCTCTCTCTCTCTCTCTCTCTCTCTTTCTCTCTCTCTCTCTCTCTCTCTCTCTCTCTCTCTCTCTCTCTCTGACTTATTTGCATCGGCCAAACTTGAAAAATCTCTTTTTCTTTTATGAAGAATAACATTTGGGGAGAAAGAGAAATGTGCAAATTCAGAGCATCGTGATGCATACATGTGTGTATATGCACATGTATACACATACATATATGTAAACACATGCTTATTTGATACTGAAAGTAGCTACTATTTTGTACTGCATTTTGTTACTTCCACATTAAAAATGTAATAGACATCTCATTTAAATCTTGTTAAAGATGTATTACAGCATTATTGTTATTAATTTGGTGTGACATAAAAAATTTACACCTTCCAAAACATCTTAAGGTACTGGAGCAATCGTATAATATGGGTTGAAACGACTTTTAAATATGTATTGCACCATATTGACTGAAAATACTGATTGATGCAATGATATTAGATACATTTCATGAAAGCAGGGGTGTGCAACCTTTGCAAATGAAGGGCCACCAGTCAAGAATCTCAAGTAGTTGTGGAGGGCCTCACATCGGGCTGTTAGAAAGACGGCCTCAGGGAAAAACCAGCTGCAAAATTAGTCTTGTATTTCTGACATATGGAAAACATTCTGTAGTTACAAAAAGGCTTCACAGGACTTGTGAATGTAATATATAATACAAAATAAAAAAAAATCCTCCTATGACCTATGGCAAGCAAATTATCTTAAGAACTAAGATTCCTAACATCCCCACCCTAAACGAAATATTCTTGATTTCTTACCCAGCTACACATCTGTTTATATGGGAGTAGTAGTCCTGCGGTGCACACGTAGTATTCCTAATGGGTGAAGGCTATAGTGTGTCTACTCGCCTCGCGTCATGAGGACCTCAGGTTGCACAGGTCAGCATTAAAGGATATTAACTTTGTTACAGTACTGTATAACAAGTTCTTACTCTGAATGTGAGCAATTTGTAGAAACAAGGTGACACAGGCCGAGTTCTCTAAGGTATGGAAATCAGTCCTTGAGTGCTGGCAAAAGTGAGAGAGAGATGCAAGATTGCAATTGGCATTACCTTTGAAGGCTAAAAAGAAAGATTACACTTCACGTTTGCCTAAATTGATAACGAGCTTTTAAACCGCAGAGTGAAGCAGAGAGACTGACAGATATTATGTCCAGTAGTTTTGAAATGGCAACAACTGAATGAGCAGGAAACAAGATATAAATGCAACACCTAATCATTTTGTTGTCTCTTTGACTTATATGGGTATGAAGTAACTGTTGCCCCAACGCATTCTGATTTAACGGTTGGGACTGAATGAAAAGTGAACAAGAACTAAAGCAATATGCAGTCTTTTGTTTTGTGTTGTGTGGACAGGCAATACCTCTAAGTGCTTTACTATGCAATTAAGTTTACATGGTACAAAGTTCAGTTGATTTGTTGATTACACGTAAATTACTCTTGTTCAAACAATTATATGAATAGTGTAGTATCTGGTTGCTAACTTTCTGTTGCATTGTCCCATAATAAGGTGTGATTGATGCAATTGTTTAACATTAAACATATTGCATTAAGTGTTTACCCAAGGTTTCAACCATTGATATATGATTGCCTAAGTTGAGGGTGATTATTATAAAGGGTTTTGACCAAGGAAGGATTCCTAAAGTTTTGTATGATATAGGCCTACCATATACATAAATAGTAATAAAGAATAACCCAGAGAGAGAAAGAGAAGTGTGTATTGTAATTGCCTTCAGTATGATTCATATGTGTACTTGAACACATACGTGGTGTAAATATACACATGCAAAGACAGACACTGATAAGTAAGAAAAGTTTGGATGCAACATCACTGGGCAGTTTCTGCTGAGATGTTATTTCATAATGTGTTCTTCAAGTTTCTCAGTTCACTGGTATTGCAACTTCAGAAAAGCCCTTGCTTAATATAAGATCATTTTGTTCATAAATTTAACAGTCTTAAATTCATTGTAACTTTTGGAGTTATCCATCAGAGGGGGCAATGGAAGAGAGAGAGAATGGGAGGACAGACACAAGCAGCCAACGAGAGATCGAAACTTCTGCATATAAACGTGATGAATATGTAAAGTCATCTGTAAAGTCAATTGTGAAGTCTCTGCTGAGCGAGTTTTCTGTGGAAACGTCCCATTTTCTTTGCCTCTACAATTGGTCACGCCTAACGTGCCAGGCCACGCAAATTCAATCATTTAAACTATGTATATAATTGTTTACCTGTTGTCAATTGTGTATCGTGTATTTCTTCTTTCACAGGCATCAAGATTGTATCCGATTTCAGTTCTGTCTATTTTCACATTGTAAAGTGTCCTCGTTCGCTGTATTTATTGTTATTTATTATCGACCTCAGGTCACTCATGCTCCCATTGTATTCGGTGGCACGACGCCAGTCTGCCGCTATATAATATGCCTGGATCATGAATAAATCAGCAGTACTCTTTTACCTGCTCGTTTTTTTGCACTTCTTGCAAATAGGAGAGGCAATATTTAATTCAGCATAAAAAAAAATCTTGTTCAAGAAACAGTTATGCTGTGTTCTTTGGCCCTATAGATAGATAGCACTGTCAGAAAGCCCAGTGTGCTCTTGTGCCAAGTGGAATAACAATAACTCTGAAAGCACCAGCATTTACAGGTTATATAAGGTTATTCACAATATAACTAAAAACCACATGAATAATGTTTCTGATATCTTACAAGCACACGTAAGACGAGCTTGGATGATGCATAATGAAGTAGTCTACGCAGATCAAACAAATAAGCGATGGTCTTTCATGAAGTGACCATTCGTCTCAGTGTTGGGAGCTGGAAGGACATCTGGCTACGTGAGTGTGAATAAAAGGTATTTTAATTATTTCTCTCGCACAAATGAGTCCTTCCAGTGCCTTACGTTAAGAAAAATAAGGCACTGGAAAGACTCTTAGATAGAATGAATAATAGTTACAATAAGGAAGCTTTTTGACTACTTTGAACTGAAAATGTTCCTAAAAGCAGAACAGTAAAAAGAAATATCTGGTGTAGGTCTATCGTTCTAATGGTTGGCACATTTCAAGGTTGTTTATCCAGTTTACGGACGCATATATAACTTTGCTGTCATAATAAAGTTATGTTTATGTTGATGCAATGAAATCTACATGGAGTAAAGTTTGAATGATAACGAAATTTTCTTATATGAAGTTTGTGGACATAGATCTACCCGTAGTGTGGGCTATACCAGGGAGAAAAAAAAAAAAAAGGAATTTTGAAAGCTCATCTTTCTTGTGCTTGTAAGGGTATATTATTGATACAAGCAGCTTGCTTGTAAAGTGTGAAGGTTCTTGTACAATGATATAAACGTTGAAATGGGTGGACTGATGACGATGAGTTGTGGCAGATGGTACTGATGGCACATTCGTTTCCCAAGCATTTCCACTGTGATAATATCACGTTCGTGGAATGGAATATAGTATAGAATTTAGGCCAGAGACCAGGCACTGTGACCAAAGAGGTCATTCATTCAGTACTGAAAGGGAACTTGAGAGTAGAGAGGCTTGGAAGGTCTAAATAACAGGAGGAAAACCTCAAAGCAATTGCACTATGAATGGACGGTCAGTTTCAAAGGAAGTTCATGCAGCAGCAGCAGCAGGACATTTGGGCAACTTTCAGAGTCATTATATTAACACTCGGTTGGTTACCACTCGTGATGTATCGATGGTGAATCTGTGGTTTGCATCGTGGTCTTTGAAAAACCTGAACACTCCCACCAGATGGGGTTAAGGGTGAATGTGAATGTGTGGATCAGGAACCTTGGCTCTAAGAAGAAGAAGAAGAGAGGAAGTAATGACTGAGAGAGAGAACAGAGGTGAGAATGCTGAGATGGATGATGGGAATATCGCTGCTGGAGAGATTGGAAAATGATGAAATAAGAAGAAGAAGAAGAAGAGCAGGCTTAGTAAAGATAACAGAGGTGACAAGAGAGTCACGATTGAGATGGTATGGCCATGTGGTAAGGGAGTGAAGAGGGCTTGGGAAGAAGAACCTGTCAGAGGAAGAAGGTCGAGAGGGAGACAGGAAATTAGATGGCGAGATAAAGTGAAGGAAGATGTGGAGAGAGAGAAGAGGTTTGGCGGAGGATGACGATGCCTTTGGTAGAAGGCAGTGGAGGAGAAGACGCATCTGGCAACCGACTCCTTAATGTCGGGATAACGGTGGGAAAGAAGAAGAAGAAAGTCCAGCTGAACTCAGCTACCTTCTGTTTAGGAGGTTGCTGAGACAATCAGCAATGTCAGAAGTTTTCCACAAGTTTTCTGACAGTAGGGATAGAAATGTTCTCAACAGCCTCCACATTGGCCTGTTTGGGAGCCCCCTTACCATTACCCAATGCATGACCTAAGTATATGACCTTCGCTTTTGCAAACCCACCCTTTCTTAGACTGACCACCAGGCCAGCTTTCTTCAGCACTTCTGGCAAGACTTGAATACGTTTCAAGTGAGTCTCCCAGTCGTCACTATCAATAACAATAACAAGGAACTTGCCAATAACCTTTTAACAAATCAAATTGACTTTTATATTTTGACTTTCCCGGGTTGTCTATAGAATCTGTCCCAGAATTGACAGGAACCATTGATGCTAAACACTGCTTAGGTCCAAGAGCAGATGCTCTCCTAATGGATATATATATTTCATTAGATTTCATTCATACAAGTATTGATAAATGATAAAAACGACCATTGTTATGATTTAAAAATGTTCTGGGAAAATGAAGAAGAAGATTAAGCTTCCGGTAGGAAACAGTAAATTGAATCGTAATTGTATCTCAAAATTCTTATGATTTCCTTTTATTTTGGTATAAAATATACATAAATGATATTATTTACAGTAATATATTATTTTTTATATATGAAATGCTGATTTTGTAAGCGTAATATCGCAAAATAAGGTCATATGTCAAATGTTCTAAAGACAATACGCTGAACTAGCGCATTTGAATCTGTCGTATTTTGGCTCAAAAGAGACTGGATGATTTTGCTTTGTTTCCATATAAAATCGATTAAAATAATATTAATAAAGTGTTAAAACAACATGGTATAATCTTTTTTATATAAAATATTCCGAAAAATGTAAAATTGAGCTCGAATGTTCCGTAAAATGTTGAAACTTTTGGCGGAGCATTCGTTATATTGTATCTCAAAGAACGTCATTTAATTTCGCTTTATTTTGAGACAGAATCGATCAAAGTAGTGCATTATATATCAAAATATTATTTTTAAGTATTAAAATAATATTTTTTATTTAAATATGCCGAATTAATGATAATTTCACGTGAAATACTCGAGAAATAATACTCAAAAAAGGCGCCAAACGCCGCCATGTCTTCTGTAAGGCGCGAAAACCCGAAGATTCAGACGCCGCTTTGTTTACATTCCTCTGTGAAATGAGGTGAAGACGGCGTCTTATGTCGACTTATTTCTCTGTAAATAAGGTGTCTAAAGCTTATTTAACCTTATAATATACTTGAATGTACTTATTTGTGCTTCGAAAAGAGGATTAATAAGTGTTATAACGGCGTGGGAGGAGGTTAAATAGGCAACGGGTGAGTGGCTCTTGACGGTGTAGATATGACCCTGCGTATTTTCTATATATTATTTTACAGCTAAATATATAATTATATTTTATAGAATCGATTTTTTTTGTATCTTTATATTTTTTTGCAATCTTACACCATCATTATTCACCCAAACTTCATTCATTAAATGTGGTTAAGGCAGGCCACTAATTTCCGGTACCCTTCTATGGGGGTATTGAATGCTTATGGGCGGGACGGACCCTAACGGCCAGGGAAGGGGCTTTGACCCCCCTAAGTAAGCCATGATTCCTGTGGCTGCTTACTATCCCATTCATTCATTCCCCACGGGACAGGCACTATCCTCGGCCACTCTTGAGAGCGGGTGTTGTATTAAGATAAAATGTATCCTTGTCAGAATCGCAGGAATAGTCATTGGAAATTTATGGTTTGTGTAGCCCAGTCTATATCCAGTAACAGCACTGAATCAAAAAGTGCCAGGACTCCACAATCTCTCGGTGATTCCAGTGACGCTTGCAAAGGCGATCTGTTACGCAGATAGGTTCATGGGCTAACCATTCCCATCTCGCCACACTTTTGAAGTACCAGCATCCTAACCTATCCCATGAAATGAAATGGAGTGTGAGGTTTCGGCCAAAGACCAAGCACTGGAACCAATGAGGTCATTCAGTGCTTTGATGAATGAACATGATTTTGAAACATAACAAATATTCATTTATACTGGAACACACACACACATTAGATACTTTTATGAATGTTTCACATGTGCAACATTAAAAAAATGCTTAATGGTTTAAAACAGAAAGCAGTATATAATATTTTATCAATTTGTACTTTTTAAAAGCTTCATCAATAATAATAATTATATAAATGATATAAATTTAGAAAAACTTATATAAAATTGTCCAAATTTATATCTTTTTAAAACTTCATTTTAAATTTAAACATTGCAATTCTTGTCCAAAATCTCACAAAGGTTTTTTGCCTTGCAGGTGATGTCTGCGGCTCTTACGATGTTAAAACTCACAAAATCCACTAGCATGGGCGGAGTGATCGACCAGAAACATGTTGTCACTCTTTCTTCACGAAGACTCACAGAGACTGCTGGACTGAGAAATCCCCACCGGCCCTTCTGCTGCCTCCCGGGCAGACAAGCCAGTAGTGCTCGCCCTCATACCAGCCAGACCAGGGCCCGCTCTGTTGAGGCATGCTTGTCTTTTGGTGAAAACTCGACATCAACGTGCCCTCCGTATTTGTCCGGCTTTCATGAAAGGTCTACAAACATTGCTCACTCCAGTTGCAGACAATACTAAAGACTTCTTCCACTCGATTGCCGGTGCATGGAGAAGAATTCCGCTTGGACCCATCCTCCGCAGCTACACAAGAAGCAGTTCTGAGGCAGTACATCCCTGTGTGTTCAGGACTGAGATTTTCCAGCTTTCCCTGCAAGCACAGGCTTTCTGCTGAGCTGCAACGATAGCTGATATCCCTGAAGTCCTCTGCAGATAAAGTCCTCTGCAACACCGTCCCAGGGACTGGATCCGGTTCGCTGGTGGTGTCGCGGTCGAATCTTTCCCCGGGTCAGAGTCGTCATTAAGTCTGACTTCGCTCTTCTCCACGCAGGGGCTGCTTCTTCCTTTCAGTTTTGAAGAATGTAGGCCCTGCGACCTAGTCTTCTATCTGAAGTAGCCTGCCTCCTTAGTCGAGTTAGCTACGGACGAAGCTTCTTCATTGCTGTCCCAGGAATGTTTCCTGGGTGGCATGCGGCTCGCTAGGGGATTCCTGTCTGCGGCCTGCACTCGCCTACGAGAGCGTCGCCGGATAGAGATATGCCCTCTTAGGTCCATCTCTCATCTTTACCCTGGCTCCTGGGCGTAGGAAGATGGAAGAACAGGTGGGCACTGTCCTTCGATGTCGTAGGTGGACTCCAAATCCATTGGCATCGACTGTCGGTTCGAGTCCTCTGTTCCCCTCCTCCTTGACTTTGTAACAATGATGATCCAGATCATTCGTTACTCTGTCCTATTGGGAGCTGTGGTACTTCCAAAGGTCTGACATTCCAGCCTGGATGTCGCCAACGCCGGCCAGTACTGTCTCTCCCAAGGAAGAAGTGTCTAAGGACACATCTTCCTCCTGACTTCGTGAAGCGATCAAGGAAGGTACTTGCAGGCTGATGACAATGATACCGTACCTTTCACCCGAGCTCATAAAGTCGATGGCCTGGTCCATCCCTCGTGATTCCGGAAGAATATGTCGGTACCACAGGAGCTGAAGGCGGGCGTGTGGTCCAGCCAGACTACTCACCTCCTTCACCAGGGATGCTGTACACAAGTCCTGGACACTTTTTCCTTGGGTCCTGTGGTGGCTGGGCTCAACAAGTTGTGTAGCTTATCCAGCCCCCTAACGACAGGATTGCATCTCGCCTGCGTTGTACGGCTGTGATGGGGAGAATGGAGGTTGAGTGACTGGCTCTTCTTTCTCTCCCATCCTGGCTGTCTTCCCACGGGCAGGAGCGACATGCTGCTACAAGCTGGACCGGCGACGAGGCAGATAAGCACATAACAGGAGCTCCCCGCTTCTATTTCCGCTCAGGTTAATAGAAGCAACCCCACTCCTTCCTCTGCAGGGGAGGAAGGGAGTCCATGACTATGAGACAACCTAATGCTTGTATTTGCCTTATTGTCATCCGGACGTCAAATTCTTCCCTAGCCTACTTTGTATGAACTGGACGTTTCCTCTTTCATGCAAAGATCTAGAAGTCTGACAACTGATCCTAAGTGCTTACAACCCGATCTTTTACCAGAGGCCCTCTCGCTTTCACGACCAGGAAGGAAGATGGGCGGTGAACTCCAGTCAGTTCAGAGAGACTTTCAGATTCCTCCTCCAATCAGTGAGTCTCCTAATGTAAAGGGACTCCAGGTTTATATTGTGTCGAACAACAACAATTTTTGTGTGAAATTGTATTTTTCCTAACCATACAAACCCGAGGTCCCACACCATGCCCACCTCATGCCACCTCAATCTGTACCTGGGCCGAAGCGCAACTGAATAGCCAGCATCCTGGCAGGCTGGTATCCTCCACCTACCTGAGGTAGTTACTGCCTAACCACCTTGTTCCAGAGCTTAACGTCGCCTACGCCAGCATCTCCTAATGTAAAGGACCTCGGTTTGTATAGTTAGGGAAAATAGAATTTACTTTAAAAAATCGTTATTTCTCGTCGCCTGAAGGTCATGTCAAATGTCAGATCATTTAGCCTTATTTGGGCATTTCTTTATTTGAATGATTTGAACTGTTTCATTCAAGTAGGGCAATTTGTAGCCTCTCTGTGGCCCCAGGCTGTGGGTTAGGCTCAGAGCTGTGGGTAGGCTATGGCTGCAATAATGGGGTTGCTAACAATTTTGGGAGCACTTACAGTCTAGGGTCTGGGCAAGGCTTGAAACTGGCGTGATCTAATACAAAACCCACATCCTGACCCAAAGTAATCTAACCAACCTAACAGAGGCGGTATGTCTCTGCCTGGAATAGCCAGTCTCCGTAAAGCAAGGGTCAGATCTTGGAGCATGCGGTTCAAGGAACTACTTACCTTGGCGAGTTATATTGTAGGCCGGGCAGAAGGTGCATACAAGCCCGGGAACCTAACTAAACTACCCACAATTTTGTTATGATTTTGGTCGTGAATCGTTAATCACACCACCCCACCCACCCCCACCCACCCCACTCCCGTCCAAGGGTTGCTCCTTCATTACAAGTAAATCAGAGATGCTTCATGAGGGATGCATCCTAACCTAGCCTACCCGAGGACACCATGCCCAGACTTGCTAAGCAGTGCCCCCGGCGCATCCTTCCAGATGTTACATTCAAATCCAAGCAGAACTTGCACACAACTACAATCGTCTCTCACCTGGATTTTTTGGGCAACTGAAAAAGAAAGTCACATAAATAATGATGGAGGCTTTTAGTAGCCTAACCCTTACTGAACCTAAATGGCTTAAAACAACCTAAAGACTAAACAAAAATGGTTTTTAAATGAGGTTTATTTCCAATGCACTTTTCCAGGAAACTTCTCTGTTACTAAAGTGTGATTTGTTCCCACATGATATACAAACCATTGATCCTTTACATTAGGAATTACTTACAGCAATAGCTGAAATGGGCTATTGAACTTTCAAACAAGGGTGTGGTTAGTGGTTATACTGCCTGGGAGGTGGGATCCTCTGCCTGGACGTGAACCGCTCAAATTGCTTTTGGCCATCGCATCGCATGAGGACGCGGTTCCTTCCTCTCTGGCCCTGACTCATTGAGCTGATTTTTCAGGATCTTTCTTTATTCCTGTATGGTTGCTATGTGTGTTTGAAATGCAAGCTCACAAGGGTAATAAGTCTCTTGGAGCCCGCCCCAAGCATGTATGCCCTGTGGGGTAGGGAAGTGCAGCAGCTTTAGATCTAATGTTGATGACCACACCCTTTGCCCTCTTGCAGGAGGCTTGTGTGCTCTAGAGATTCTACTCAGGCGCTGAGGTTGCTCCTGGTTTGGCTGGAGCAGTGGGCAAAGTTTGAGGAGGAAACAGTATCGAGGAAGTTTTTCCAAGGCGCTATCTGAGGGACATATGTCCCCGATGACTCCCTTGGTGGCTGACCCTTCGGGATCATTTCTCTCTCCTGGCAAGCTTCCTCTTCTGGCTGCCTTTCCTTCGGGAGAGGACTCCCCTTCATCTTCTTCGCTTGCTTCATTGGGCGTGGAAGGACGGGGTTGTTCAGACGACCAGGACGACCATCTTTCGAGGGTCTCTCTCTCGCCTCTTTGAGGAAACTTTCCCCTGAGCGAGAGGAGGCTCCCTCCACTAACCCAACCTTTCCACATCAGGTTTGGCGGGGTAGAGGCTTCAGGAAGCCAGGCTAGTGATCTGACTGCAGCCTGGCTCTACCAGGGTCTTTCCGGTGTTCCATCTTGGGAGGGCCTCCTGTCCCATCTGACTGACATTCTGGTGGAAACCCACGTGTTTTCCTGGCTGTCTGCTCAGACCTTCCTGGAAGCTAAAGCTGCGCCTTTTCATGGTGTGTTTGTTCCTGTTTTGTTTTTCTTGAGTATAATTGTGCGTGTTTGTGATGATGGATGAGTTATCGCAAACCCATGACTCTGATAAGCCTGTGCTCCGGGTATGTCCTGGTAAGGATGAAAAATATGGCGCTGTAGCGCGGACTCGGACCCTCACTCCCTTTGCCTAAAGTGTAGGAAAGGGAGTAAGGACCCTTCTGATTGTACTTTCGACGAACCTTGTGAGGAGTGTAGGCTTTGGTCCCCCGAGCAGTGGGATAGGTATTTTCGAGGCCCATTGCAAGCTTAGTTGAGACCAAGGTGTCGGAGGTGCGGGTCTTCGCACCTTCGACTTCGACGGTTGCGTAATCCTTCGCAGTCGCACGGCCCCGGCCTTCCCTGCTGCCGATTCTAGTTCTGAGTCCGTTCCTTGCGTCCCCGTGCCTGCATCCGCAGTCACCGAGGAGGCGATTGGTGACCTAGGCTGCACTCTTAGTTCTCCTCACCCAGAGTCGCTAGATCCCGTTAGGGGGCCTCACCGCCTTTGTCTTCTGCAGGGTTGGCACTCCAGCCTGGTTTGGAGTCAGCATGAGTCAGCCGGAATGGCTGGTACGCGCCTGATCTGGCTATTGCCGTTCGCACGCATCAGTGCTGTGCAGTGAGGGGTACTGCTCCCTCCTCCCACTAGGCTATCCACATGGTCGACGCTCTAACCGCCACTACCGTCACCGCTGTGCTGCCGGGGAGTGTGATGACCACCATCGGAATGCACCATGCATATGGTGCAGTCCCTACTCCAGCTGTCTCCGTGTTGACAGTGGCTGGGCCAGTCTGCTCGGTCACCCCGCCCCCACCTGGCTACACTACCATGCTCCCACCTCGCCTCCACCGCTGTCTGCACAGTCATGCAGATGTTCCTACTGCTGCTCCGCGCCTGCCTCTGTGATGCCTACTACCACCTTCTGGCATTAGTCCCCAGCCAGTCATCGCGCTCTTTGTGTTCTGCTGTTACACCCGCCCCCGTCGACTCTTCGGTCTGTTCGGTAGGTTGGGGACGCTGTTATCGCTGATTAAGAAGAAGAAGAAGCACACATGCCAGCCGCCCACGCCTTCGACTTCTTACTTCGTCGTCCTCATCCTGTCTTCTTTCTGCCTTCTTCACCTCTTCTACGACCAGTCGCTAATAGGGCTGAAGGGTG
Organism: Macrobrachium rosenbergii; assembly: GCF_040412425.1. Classification (NCBI taxonomy): domain Eukaryota; kingdom Metazoa; phylum Arthropoda; class Malacostraca; order Decapoda; family Palaemonidae; genus Macrobrachium; species Macrobrachium rosenbergii. Next base: position 4,557,318 of record NW_027100729.1, read on the forward strand.
ATCCTCCCAATCTAAGAAGACTCGCTCTTCTAAGGGGGCACAGTTGTCCCCTCGGGGGAAGACCGCTGGATCTCTCAGACGGTTCAGGGGCTTCGTCCTCTCGAACTTATTCCATTTCAGCTCCTCGTAAGCGAGCGTCGCCGAAGGGAGACCGTGCGGCTTCGAGCCGCTCCTCTCCTATAGTGAGCTCGGGCATGGAACAGGAGAAGGGGAAAAGCCTTGGGCTTCTCCTCCACCTAAAACCATCATCCTCATCCAAGTCGGACAAAGGATCGTCGAGAAGGTGTCCATGGACGTCTCTGCTGGGAATGTGCTCAAAGAACCAAGAAGAGGTCCCCGCGCCTCTTCGACTGCTTCGCATGAAAGAAGGCTGAACACGCCCAGACGCTAGGGACAGCGGCCCCACTGGCGTCCGCACTCATGCTGGTCTCTCTACACGCCCAGTGCAGAGACCGCCCAGCGTTGGAGCGTGATGGGCTGTGAGGCCGCCCCCGATCGTCAAGACGGTCACCGCCTGGTATTTATAAGTCTGTTCAGCCCTTCGCGACGCTCCACCGCGGCTGGAGATTGTGAGGGGTCCGTGGTTTCACTGGTTATATCAGGACGCGACAGTAGTGTTCGCCAGTTCCCTCAACTTCCTCGGGATTCTCTGGGAGGAAACAGGGGGTCGGTAGGATTGCTGGAGTTGAGGCTCTTGTGCAGTCAGCATCAGAGGCATCCGGTCCTTCCTCACTCCAACCGAGTGAGAGGTCGTATGCCTCTGTTGTCAGGCAGACACGGGGGTCTGTCTCGGCTCTCCTAAGGGGAGGGCCTTTCTGGAAGACCGCCTCTTGAAGGTCCTCAAGAGATTGGGATGCTCCAGAAATGCAGAGAGCATTTGTTGAGGCTGCTGGGCGCTGACTACAGCACAACAGTCTGAGGAACCACTCTCCATCCCCTTGAAGAACGGTCATCCAGGTTGGAGGAGTTTAATGCCTAGTTAGGCACCGAACCTCCCTTGGACTACTATGGTCACCCTTGGCGGACAGCATCCAAGCAGGTGAACGACGGTCTCTAGATTCAACGCCTTTCGCCTCGCTTGACCAAGCCCACCAAGCCTTACCTCCACCTCATCGGAGACAGAAGAAGTACTAATGCGGATTTCGGAGGGAGCACTGCACCAGAAGGTAGTGGAACCAGGCCTAGCCTGCTCATCTCCTGGTACAGGCTGACCATCACTAATCCGGCAATCAGTCCGGAACAATCAGCAATCTGGCACAAATTTGGCTAGAGTAATTTCCAATTTTGTTCATGAGACTTACCTGTCAGATATATATAGCTGTAATCTCCAAAGTCCGACAGAATTTCGTACCCGCGGTACACGAGTGGCCGATTAGGTGGTTAGTACATTCCCGCCAGCTGGGAGGCGTGGGCATCAGGAACCATTCTATTTTCTATTCAGATTTTCTGTCACGACTGTCAACACCGCTTGTCGCCTCCGCCATTTGGATTTCGAAATTTGTTGTCACTTAAGTATTTTGGTTGTTTTTTGGTTTCGACTTGGATCTGTGACTTGGCATACGCTTTTCTGGACCGTTTTTGATTTTGCTTTTGACTTTTCTTTAAATGTAGGTGAGGCTATCGAAGGCTTCTGTAGATCCTCACACTTTATGTATGAAATGCAGGGGTATGGAATGTCTTATGGATAATCGTTGTAATGAATGTGAGATTATTCCGGAAGGGGAGTGGAAGAAGTATGAACTTATATGCGAAATTGAGCCGGATAGGTTGAGGAGGTCTTCCTCCAGGAGTGCTTCTGTAGACGGACGTCAGGATTTCTCATGTTGCAACTGTAGTTTTTGTGTCCTTAACCCCCGTAGGTTATTTCTGGTCTGAGGTTGTTGCTGCAGAGAATACCTGGCTCTTATTTTGAGCCAATTGCGCTCTGAAAACAAAGTGAATAATATCTGCAGGAGCAAAGTGTTGTTTAAAGTACGCCCTAGTGTTGTGGAGGGGGCGTCAGATCGGCCCTATAATGCTTCTAGGCCTGGACCTCTGCCGAACTCCCAGGATACAGGGAGGGGGCATGTCGAAAGCCGCATGAAGGTTACGGGGATTCCCACCGACCTGACGGCCCTGCAGTAACCCTGATGACGCTAACTCAGGCTGCTGGCGATCGCGGCACTGGCACGCATCCATAAGGATTGCCGCCCGACACGCCCTCCCAAGTAGGGGTTGGGAGCTCAGTTGACTCTCGCCTCTTAAGAGAAGCTTGAGAGAGGACGCTTCACGTGCTCTTTCCTCTGTGACGTTTTGTGCTCTTCCCTGAAAGTTTGTGGATGTTCCTCATCGAAGAAGTTTCAGTGAATGAGGATGACGCCGGGTTCGACTTTCAGTCACAGCGCGCGCTGTTGCTTATTCACCGTGAGAAAGAAGAAGACGCCCTTCCCTCTCTTCGTCTGGCCCCTTCTCCTTGATAGAGCTGTTTCTCCAACACGTCAGATAACACGTCAGATTTTGCTGGGCTTGCAACAGCAGCTGGATACTGGGCGGACTGAAAGGACAGGCCTGCCGTAAGCATCTGCATCTGCCTGTCAAGAAGTCCAGGCCTTCTCCTTCGCCTCCTGCTTCGGGCTGCCTTCGCCTGCTAGATCGCATGAAGCTTCTCTTCTTCGCACCAAAGAAGGTATAAAGAAGCCTTCTCGTCTTCCCCTGATTTGAAGAGCGCTGGACGCTCGATACGCCTCTTTCGTGAGCCGCCATCCGCCGCCTCGCTTCTCACGCCGCCGCCTTGTCTTGGGCGCTCAACCAGGACGCCGCGCCACAACGTGCGGAAGCTCTCAGATTCAGTTTGGCCGCGCGCCCCGCCAGGACGCCCGCCACGCGCTATATCTTCACGCCCTTCTTCGCGAGATCACGCTTGCAGTGCTTCTGATGCTCAACTTCCCGCTCGACTTGTCGTTTGCGGATTCTGTCGTTCTTCAGGATTTAGCCACGACTTCTTCTAAATACGACAGGTCCCGCTTACGTATCGGCGAGTCGGGTCTCCTTCCTCCTCGCTCTCTTGACCCTCCAGCGGAGGAAGAAGAACCCCTTCCGTCAGAGCCTTCGGACGAAGAGAAACAAGCTTCTACTGATTATCAAACTCTGACTGTTTTGTTACGATCTTTTCCTGATACTTTCGCTTCGCCCTCGCCTCCCTCTTCACAGTTGGCTTCGCTCTGCGCAGAACTCCTGGTTTTCTTAAGATGAAGAAGTCCTTCTCTACCAAGAGGGCATTCAAGAAGGTTCAGGACTGATGACTACGAGAAAAACCAAGGAGTCTTTCGCTTGCCTCCTTCACGTTTCTGTCCAGCAAAGCAGGCATGTGGTATGAGACAGGAAGATATTGGCTGGACTGCCCTCGACTTCTCAAGGAGACTCTACAGTCTTGTTGACGCTCCAGAAGATCTCATTGTCCTCTTCTAAGGTTTCTTGACCTACGGAAATAGACCACCATCTTAAAGGACTCTTCAGGACTGTGGAAGTCTTTAACTTCTGGACTGGGAGGTCTCGGGAGTTTGCAGCACGAAGGCTACTAGCCCGAGTTCCATTAGGTCTGGGGGAGCTGTCCAGTACATGTGCATTTATTTCAGGGGGCTGTCAGGGATGGTGGGGCCTGAACTTGTTTGCTGTCAGCCCTTTAAAGAAGAAGAGGGCATTGTTTTGCTCTTCTGGCTAAGCCGGTTTCTACACAAGGAGAGCTACAGTTCACTCTTTCAAGCCATCTCTTCCCAGACCTGTTAAAGATATTGCTGCCAGCCTTCAAGAGAAGGCGACTCAGACCTCCTTCTAGGTTCGTTGTCCTCAGCTCCATCATCATCCTCTCTTTTCCACAACAGGCTACAAGAAGCAGCCCTTTCGTGAGGAGTCGCATGGAGCTTCTCAAACCCGCACCTCAGGGAGAGCAAAGTCAAGCTCAAGAGAGGTGGCATGCACTTTCACCTCCAGACACCAGGGTAGGAGTTTCAGGCTTCTCTATTCTGCCCAAGCCCGAGAGGAGAGGCGACACTTCTGGTCCCTTCAAGTAGTGAGAGAGGCTACCTAATTCTTTTCTGACTTCTTTCCTCCTTGTCTCCAACCCCTGTAGAGATCTGTCTCCACATTACCATCCCTGCCAAGCAGAAAATTTGTTCGAACTTCCTAACAGATGATCGAGAAGAGAGCAGTGGAGCATCTGCACACAAAATCCCCTGGGATTTTACAACAGACTGTTTCTAGTCCCGAAGCATTCAGGAGGTTGAGACCTGTCTTGGACGTCAGCAGGTTGAACGACTTGTCCTGAAGGACAAGTTCAAGATGGAGACGCCCAGTCAATATTAGAGCCCTCGTCTCGGGACATGGTATCATGGATCTCCAAGATTTACCTATCGCTCCTATTCATCCGCTCGATGAAGTGCATCTCTCGGTTTGTCTTGGGGGGGCAAGACTTAACAGTTCAGGGCTCTCGTTTTGACTCGCACAGCCCCGAGGGTGTTTACGCTCTTATGAAGAACGTAGCGATGTGGTTGCAACTCTTTGGGCGTCAGGATCTCTCATCTGGACGACTGCTGATCTGCAGCGTCACAAAACAAAGGTGTCTGATAATCTTCAGCACCGAACCAAGTCCCCAGACTTAGTCAATGCGAAAGTCGCAGCTGATCCCCACAGTCCATTGTTTATCTGGGGATTCAGATGACCCAGCGGCTTTCTAGCCGCCTCCATCGCAAGAACGGCAGTTTCACATTAATAAAAGTCTCGCCTCGGAGAAGGAAACATGCTCGGTAAGGGAAATGGATGGGTTCGTTGGGACCATTTCGCTGAAGTTTGTTTCTCTGGGAAGACTGTATCTCTCAGGCCTTTTCAGTTCTTTCTATTGGAGAACTGGCAAACAAGGAAGACTTGAAGAGGAATTGAGGATCCTTCCTTCCATCAAGAAGTGCCCCAGCGGTGGCTCTGATCCTGCGGTTAGGGAAAGGATCTCCCCTGCTTCTGAGCCCCCTAATCTAGTGTTGTTTCTCCGACGCATCATCAGCGGTTGGGGGGCAACACTGGGGAAAGAAGCGCTGTGAACCTGAAAGGGGAACAGGTGTGCCCTGGGCAGAACAACATCAAAGAGTTGCGGTGATTCTAGCCCTCCACCTTCGAGGTCCAAGCTCCGATCGTGTTGTTCAAGTGAACTCGGCGCACACGGGCGTTAGCTTACTCAAGAAACAAGGCGGAACACACTCGCTCCCTGTTCGGCCTTGCAAGAGATTCCTCTGGCTCATGCTCGTACATTTCATCCTCACAAGTTTTGTTGGTGGGTCGAAATGTTTGAGCAGACCTGTCAGTCGGGCGCCATCAACTTCGCTTAATGAATGGACCCTTCATCAGGAGGTTTACAAGATCTCTGAAACTTTGGGGTCGCCCGCGGGACTTTTCATGACTTCAAGAACGGCGAGGTTCTCTCACGCTGCTCCCCACTGACCCCGGGCAGGCGAGACGCTCTTCTCTGGGATTGACGTGATGGACGTGATATGCCTCGCTCAAGATTCTAGGAGAAGTGATTCGCAGTTCTCGGCCTCAATAAGAAACAAGGATGACTCTCATCGCTTCGCGGCCTTCAACCACTGGTTTTCGGAGATTCTCGCCTGGTTGGTAGACGCCCGAGGACCCTACCCAGAGCAGATCTGCTCAGACAACCTACTTCATGAGATATCATCAAACCTCCCGCCTGAACCTGACTGCATTCAGACTATCGAAAAATTGGTCAGAGCGAGGTTTTCTGGCCGAGTGGCACGGGCCATCGCGCAGAGCCAGAAGAGCTTCTCTATCAGAGTTTAGTCAAGCTTAAGTGGGCAACCTTTAGTTGGTGCAGCAAGAAGGGAATTTCTTCTCAACCACTGTGAGCCAGATCGCTGATTTCCTCCTTTATTTGAGAGAAACTCGTTAGCAGTTCGGCTAATCAAAGGTTATCGGAGCATGCTTTCTTTCTGTTTTCAGACACAGAGGTCTGGATTTGTTCGACAATAAGGACCTCCACGATCTCTTGGAGGTCTTTCGGAGATGCCCTAAGGTCTCTCGGCCAATTCTACTTCTGGAATTTGACGTTGTGCTCAAGTTTTTAATGTCCAGTCCTTTTGAGCCTCCAATCTGCATCTTTTAGGGATGTTACTAGGGAAGACGGTCTTCTCCTCACTGCCTGGCGACGGCGAAGAGAGTGGAGCGGTTCAGGCTATCAACTGTCATGTGGGCTTCAAGGACACAATGCCGTTCACTCTTAACCCCTAGCTGCTCTGGCTAAGAACGAAAGGCCTTCTAATCCTTGGCCTAGATTTTTTGAAATTAAAGGTTTGACGGACCTTATTGGACAGGAACCTGAGAGAAGTTCTAAGGTCCTGTTAGAGCTCTCAAGTATTACTCAAAGAACTCAGACATTCGTGGTCCCGATAACTTATGGTGTCTCTGTGAGACAGCCAGTTAATTTACTAAGAAGAATGACTGGCATTCTTCATTAGGAATGTCATCAAGGAGGCACATTCTGTTGTGACGACCCAACTTCAAGTTGTTGAGAGTCAACGCTCCACGGTAAGGGTTGGTCACTCCATGGCGCTCCAGAAAATATGGCACTCAGTGACATTCTCTCAGTGTCACATTTCCATGAAGTTTATCTTGCGTTTGCCTCACACTACTTGGAGAGATGTTAAGGTAGCATACCAAAAATTGCTTTCTTCGCTGGGACCATACATTGCTGCTTCAACAACTCAGTCAGGGTGTAGCTCTTTCCTACCTCAACTCTGCTTAGGAAGGGTTTTTAATTGTGTTTTTATGGTTGTTGGGTCGATTGAAGGAGTCAGTTCTTCCTAATCCATTGCAGACTAATGTCTTAGTGCTGGTTAGGTGGTTGGTAATGCTCTTTTTGTCTCATGGTCTATGATCTAGTCACATTGTGGTCACGCCTGCTGACAGATCACCAGGTGCTGCCAGCCTTATAGGTCACCTCGCTGGGGTCTCTAGAAAGCAGAAGCAGACTAGGGTGTAGTAACTACGCAGTCAGCTATGCTATCAGGTAAGAACCAAAATAATTCTACCTTTAAATTTGTTTTCCCTAATTTGGCTGTCTCTACCTCCAAGGGTGTGGTATTCAGCTATATATATATCTGACAGGTAAGTCTCATGAACAAAATGATATTTTAATGATAAAATAAAGTTTGTTCATACTTACCTGGCAGATATATATATTCTTATTGCCCTCCCTCCTCCCCTCAGGAGACAGTGGCGTTAGAAAATCTGAATAGAAAATGGGAATGGTTCCTGATGCCCGCCTCCCAGCAGCGGGAATGTGTACTAACCACCTAATCACTGCGTGCTATAATTTTGAAATTAATGGACTGAGACATAGCCATATATATATTCAGGTAAGTATGAACAAACTTTATTTTATCATTAAAATATCATGTTTCTGCATTAATTTTCAAATTTCTGGATTGCTGCTTAACTCGCCGGCCGCTTCGATTTCGTAAGCAGTGTGCTGCATCAACAAACTGGTAGCCTTGCCTACATTATACTGAACTCTATTCACATATTAACAGTATTAACAAATGCATCTTTTCATGGTCTTTTAAAAGTTATGCTTTACTACAGTGTTTCAATTGTATTTTAAATTGCAATCAATGTTTTGTTTCTGGGAATCGGTATCATGTGTTTATTTCACAAGATTTAACTAAGTTCAAAGCGCTTTTCTACTTAGTTAGCGTGAAATGAATATAGATACTTTTATTTATTTTGGGGCGCAGGATATTTTTGTTATACGTAAGTGTTTTAAGTCGAAATATAACTTAAATGTCTCGTTGTGAAACTAATTTAGCTATTTTTTTCTTTGCATATAAGACACTCGAATCGCAGCCACGTTGTGGGGAATGTTTGCTTTGTGTGAAATAAATCAGATTCGTCTAATTATTTTCTGATTTCATCATAATACGAGCTTTACGTATTTATCTTTTATCATGAAAACAGTAGTGTAATTTGTATTCTTCATGCCCAGTAGTTTTGATTAAAACACATTCTCTCCAGTTTTATTTACGGTCGAGTTTCATCCATGTTGCTGATGCACGATAATTTATAGTCATTGGCAGCTTTAACATTGTTTTCTCAGCTTCAGCTACAACTTGCAGCTTAAAGTTACTGTAGCAGTATATTTCCCTGCCGATCTTTTCTCCAAATAAGGGTATATATAGTGTAAAAAATATATCAGTCCTATTGTACAGTACTTAATGTCATTTGTAACATAACTACAGTAATTAAAATACCGTATTTATGGTTGAAATACAAGCACAACATTTGTTATCCGATACCATTATTAGCAAAACAACAGTTTCTCGCCTGCTGTTTATGGCTGTACGATTTACGCAAGAGTATAACGTTAATAACAATACTTTATCATTCCCTTTTACTTTTTAACTAGAAGATGGAATGAGGAGGAAAAGAAGTTGGTCTATTGTAAGTTGGTCTCTTCGCTGCCTGTGCTCATATGGAATCTAAAAATATTTTTTCCCAAATATTTAGACGGGTATTAATTATTGCTAACCCCATCAGAAACTCGAAAATATCGTAAGTCGAATTATCGTAATTCCAGCACTACCTGGTATTTGATAATTGTCTTTCTTTATTAAATCCAAATTGTACTGATTTATGGGATACTTTAATTTAAGATGAGGTGCTAAGCTACCGGGTTTCGTGTATCCTAGCCTAACAAATGGCTAATCCGCACCTCCAGGTCCCAATGATGACGGATTAGTATGTCAACCTGTATTAAACAAAATATAAAGGATCCACAATGAAATCTGGTTCACAGCAAATTCCTTCTTTTGTAAGCTTTGGTAGAGTCTTGCATCTGTGGATGTCTTTATTTGATTTTATTTCTTTATTTATTTTTATTTTAGAGACACGGTACATATATTCAGCCTTTTCTCCCATCAGTGTCACAGGGATCTCAAACGTTAAACACTGTTTGCAATTGCAAATAACATTTTCTGGCCATACTGGGCTGCTTCGGCGCTCGTTCTCAAGGAAGGCCGCTCAGTGCTCGAGATCTATGGAAAATCGAGTATCCTGATCTGGTCTGGAGAAATTTTCCTGGGCCCAGTTCGGGAGCAGGAGAAAGCGCCGAGGCACCCAGGTCTCTGATCTTCTTTCCTGCCAGCACGCAAGCACTCCCCGAGTGTTTGCCATGCTCGGTCAGGTTCCCAGCCTGGTGTCTGATCCTCCGGTTCAAACACCAGAGCAGCGCAGGGAGATTTCTTGGGAGTCCCATGACTTAAGGACTGACTCTCTTCCGGGAGACAAGTGTTCTCGCTGACCGGGACCAGATCTCCTGTGGATCTTTATGCTTGTCATGTAGAGCGCGGCCTCTCGAGGCCACTCCCTCGTTGCCAGTCTTGGAAGTCTGCGTCTAAGACTGGTTCTGTGCTTGGCTCTTTCGATCTATTAGGAAACAAAGCAGCCACTCCCGATTTTTGGAAGTCTCGTGGGTAGCTCGAATTCTATGAATCACGAGCCGCCTCCACGAGAGGCACAGGACGAGAGAGTGCCCAGGACACCCAGGTGTCTGGCTGCTGGACACCCAGTTGTCGGTGTGCCGCGACGCCTAGGTGTCTCGACACTGCCCGCCAGCTGCTCGGTTGCTCGTGGGCTTCGCTCTGTGTCTCAAACTTTAGGGTTCGAGCATGCAAGATAGCAGACACAGAATTCCCTTGAACCTTCTCTTCGAGGGGCCTGGCCTCAAGGAGTTTAGAGTTCGGGAAACTAGGAATTGTCTACAGCAGACGCAAACTGGCCTGCCCAGTTATGATTGTGTTCGCGCAATTGGCTCGGCTCGGCCCCTGGTCGCACTTACGAGACTGGCTCGGCTCGACTCGGCTTCCCAGACTGGCTCGGCTCAACTCGACTCGGCTTGCCAGACTGGCTTGGCTCGGCTCGGCTCGCCCCGCCTGCCTCCCAGTCTGCCACATACCGACCAGCTGGATCGCCTTCACGTAATCGGCTCGGCTCGGCCCTACTCGGTTTTTTTTTTCGACCCGGTTCTCAGCTGCGTTCGAGTGAACTTTTTTGCTCTTCCCAGGAAAGCGCTGTCACGCACAAGAGTTCCTTTCCAGGTGGCAGTAATCTCCCTTCGGTTGATTAATGTTACGGTCCACCCTCCTGCTTATCATTCCTGGCAGGACAGGTAGATACTCTTTTCTCCCCACCTGTTCTCTTCTCCTCCCCGGTTGTTCCGGAGGCGAGACGACAGAGAGAGCCCGACGAAACTTCTCTTTCGAGTTCGCTGTCTGGCGTGTTTTGGGTGTCGGTCCCCAATTCCTCGTGATATAACCAGGTAGCTGAGGAGGGTTTCATGGGATCTGTCAAGGTCTCCCTCCAAGGGGAGAGGTACAGGAGTTTCACGCATCGGAAACAGCGAGGGGCTTCCTCTTCAAGTTACGATTGCCCCCGTGTTCTCGGGGAACTTCGCGCCGACGAATCGGCGTGAGGATCCCCGGGACAGGACCGCGGCTCCCCCAATGAATAACCATCACTTGCAACCCTTGCAGTTTCCGAGGGGCCGAGAGGCCAGGATCACATGTCCTGGCTTCCGAGTTTCTTGACCTGTTGAATTCTTTTTCTTCGATAAAGTTAATTCAGGTCGAGACACCAAACTTCCACCCCTGCCTGGACAGAATATGAATTCTTCTTGCCTGGGAGGGTCTTGCCGACTGCAGTTTTTTGGGCAATTCTGGTGCTAAGAAGAAGGACTTTGTCCCCAATTCGATCTCCAGTTCGTAAGTCCGAGTTGCTTGACCCCTTGGAAACGAACCTTACTTCTGGTTCTGCCTTTCTTTCAGAGATTTGCCAGATACCCCGGTAATCAAGGTTCCCAATTAGGCAATTGACTTGTCCTTTGGGCAATGGCCAAGAACTTTGGGCCCAGTCATCTCAACTCGACCTTGAGTTCAAGCCAGCCCCCTCAACTCCTCAGCTAAGAAGTCTTAGGTTTGTGAAGAAGATTGCAACTGCTGATGCATGGACTTAAATGATGCTTATCAAGTCTCTGAACTGGCAGTTTGACATTGTTGAGACCTGGGAATGGATCCTCTCAGGAGAAGTATCTATTTCCTTTAGGTCCGGCAATTCTTTCCAACGAACGCTCATCCTTCCACCTCTCCCGTGTCTCCGATTTGGGAAATGCCAGTGGCTAGATGCTAATTGCCTCGGTACTCCTGTCATCTTGCAGAAGCTTTCCATGGTGGAAAATGGAAGTCTGCTTCCTTTTTCCCGTTCTTCCTCTCGATGTATGAGGAAAGAGTTAGGCTAATGCTGATTGTAGGAACCTTCGAATATGCTTTGCATATCTCTCGCATCTCAGTCTACTTCTACGGATTCACAGATTTGGAGGATAGGCGCACACCGGTAAGACCTTGTCTCTGAATTTCCAGTGACCGGAGACGATTAGTACCTCTCGTCACTGTCCTGGGCCCAGGCGTTTTTACGTCCGAGACCAGGATGGGTTTTGCGGCACTCACTGGTTTCGTTGAACAACAAAACCACAGTAGTGGCATTTGTCGACAAACAGGAGGCAATCGTTTTTCACCCTGTTTCATCTCGACATTTGAAGGTACTCAAGTGTTGTTCTACTGCACACTCGACAGCTCAAGTAACCAGATGCATTCCTGGTGGGGATGTATTGGTAGGCAAGCCTGGCCTTGGGTTTGAGTGATCGAGACGGAACATGCTGCTCACTCTTTCTTCACGAAGATTCATGCAGAGACTGCTGGACTGGAGAAATCCCTGCACCGCCCTTCTGTTGCTCCCTGCAGACAAGTCAGTAGTGTTTTTTCACTCCCTTATACCAGACCAGGGGCCGCCTGGTTGAGGCATGCTGTCTTTTGGTGAAAACTCGACATCGACATTTTTTCCTCCGTATTTGTCCATGAGCTACAGGGTTCAACATTGCTCACCCCGAGTTACAGACAAATACTTGAAGACTTCGCCCTCATCCGACCTGATTGCCGAGGCATCGAGAAGAATTCCGCTTGACCCATCCTCCTGTGCAGCTACACAAGAAGTGGTTCTTGAGGCAGTACATCCCAGTGTGTTCAGGACTGGGAGACATTCTAGCTTTCCTTGCAAGCACAGGCTTTTCACGAGCGGCAACGGATATAGCTGGATATCCCATGAAGTCCTGTGCAACACTGTCCGTGGACTGATCCGTTTTCGCTGGTGGTGTCGTTATCGAACTTCTTCGGTCAGAGTCGCTTCGTCAAGTCTGGATCTTCATTTTGCCGAGGGCTGCTTCTTCCTTTCATTTGTGAAGAACGTAGGCCCTTGCACCTGGGGTCTTCTATCTGGCGAGCCTTCGCTCTCTCAGTCGGTAGGAGTTAGCACGGACGAGAAGATTCTTTCAGTCAGTGCCTCCCAGGGAACTGCTCCTGGTATGCGACTCGCTTAGGGTTCCTGTCCGTGCTCTGCACGCCCCACGCAGAGTCATCGGATATGTTCTCCAGGTCCATCTCATCTTACCTTGGCCTTGGCGTAGAAGATGGAAGAACAGGGATGGGGATCACACCCGATTCCTTCTCGGATGTCGCAGGTGGACCTGAACTACTGGCACGACCGTCGGGTTCGAGTCTTCTTGTTCCTCCTCCTGACTTTGCATATCGATGATCCAGATCATTCGTTACTTTGTCCTATTGGAAGCTGTGGTACTTACCGAAAGGTTCGACATTCCTAACCTGGATGTCGTCGACGTTTTCGCTAGTACTGTCTCTCCCAAGGAAGAAGTGTCTGAGGACACATCTTCCTCCTGACTTCGTGAAGCGATCAAAGGAGGTACTTGGCAGCTGACTCCACGACGTATACCGGTACCTTCACCCGAGAGTCACAAAGTCGACGCTTGGTCCATCCTCGCATTCCTCGAAGAATATGTCGGTGACTACGTGCTGAAGGCGGGTGTGTGGTCCCAACAGACTACTCAATTCCCTTCTACCAGGATGTTGCACAAAAGTCCTTGGACACTTTTTCCTTGGGTCCTGTGGGTGGCTGCTCAACAAGATGTGCTTATCCAGCTCCCTAACGGGACAGCTGTATCTTGCCTATGTTGCACGGCTGTGATGGGGAGAATGAATGTTGAGTGACTGGGCCCTCTCTTCTTTCTCTTCCCATCCTGGCTCTCTTCCCACGGGCAGGAGCGGACATGCCGTTGCTGCTGGACCGGCGATCGAGGCATACACATAACGTGGAGCCCTGCCTACTCCGCTCAGGTTAATAGAAGCAACCCCACTCCTTCCTCTTTGCAAGGAGAAGGAGACCATGACTATGAGACAACCCAATGCTTGTATTTGCCTTATTGTCATCCGACGTCAAATTCTTCATGAACTGACGTTTCCTCTTTCATGCAAAGGGACCCAGAAGTTCGACAACTGATCCTGCTTCTACAACCCGATCTGTCAGAGGTAGTTTTTCCTTCCTCGCTCACGACCAGGAAGGAAGACAAGGTGGTGAACTCCAGTCAGTTCAGAGACTTTATCAGATTCTCCTCCAATCAGTGAGTTCTCTAATGCAAGGGACCCGAGGGTTTAGAGACAGTCGGAACAAATAACAATTTTTAAAAGTAAATTGTATTTTCCTAACTATTATACAAAACTCGAGTGTCCTTTACACTTTATGCCCAATTCATGCCACCCTCAATCTGTACCTGGGCCGAAAGGGCAAGTGGACAGGCATCCAGGCAGGCGGGTATCCCTGCCTACCTGAGGTAGTTACTGCCTAAATCCACCTTGTTCAAGAGTTTAACGGCCGTTTCAGCCTACGCTGAAAAGTAACTCTAATGTAAAGGAACACGGGTTTATAAAGTTAGAAAATACAATTTACTTAAAAATTATTTTAACGATTCAGGAGGCTTATGGTCAATTTAGGGCTATAGGATACAGCCTCTAATGTGTCTTTATATAGGCTAGGACTGTAGCCTGTAGACTGTATTGTAAACCTGTCTAAATGAATATTTCTCAATTATATTTTTATAATTAACTTGAGAGTTATGGTACTCCAAGGTGCCCTATAGGCAATAGCCTTGATGGGGTCTGGTTACATAGGTTTCAGGCAGCCTGTAGATTGTAGGCTATAGCTTAGCCTGGCCCACTCTAACTTAAGACTGTCTTAATGAATGACATATTTTATATCATAATAATGTACTCATAGGTTAATGTTAAGTTTAGGTTATAGACTTCTATAGGGTCTCATTACTGTAGGCTACAGGATGCCTGTATCCTGTAGACTGTAGCCTGTAGCATCAGCTACTGTAACCCAAGACAGTCTAAATGGCAGATATTATATAAAGGCAAACTGAATGTTTACATCGCGCATGGCACTCCCGCTTACCTGGCGGTAGTTACTGCCTAACCACCTTGCTCACAGTTTAACGGCTGTTTCCAGCCTACGCCTGAAAGTACTCCTAATGTAAAGGACCTGGGTTTGTATAGTTAGGAAAATACAAATTTTACTTCAAAATTCGTGATTTGCACTGCATTAGTCTCACATTTGCATTGAATCTGCAAGTGCTTAGTGTACAATCTCATTGGTACTGTATTGTGTATAGAAAATGCTTATGTGCTAATGGAGATCACATCTTCACACAGACATAACTCCTGTTGTTACGGATGATCTCTGGTGATCTGCGAAGGAACGTTTTCTTCCAGTGTCGTGCTGATTTTCCCCAATACATACTGTATGGTGGTGATATAAGGAAGTACATATATAAATTATATGTACTTAGTATTTGATATAAGCTATATTGAATCTTCAGTCACTTAATGAGACAAATGCATTGGTCAAACCCAGTCTAGAGTTATTCATGATGCACTGATCAGACATTTTTGCAGATTTGCTTGTTACTTGAGCCTTTGTTTTAAATGTTAACATACCACAAAGTACAAATACAGTAATTCGATTTAAATGACACTGGAATGAGGTCATTTGATTAGCAATTTCTCAGACAGTGTGTGAAGTATAATATTGCCTTACACAGATGTAGCTCTTGGGTAGATGGGCCCTGCCAAGGCTTACTAACTGTCTGCTGAAACCTAGTCTTCTACATCTGAAATAACTGACAGAGTTAAGTGGGGTCAGGGTCTGCTGAAACCTAGTCTTCTGCATCTAAAATAACTGACAGAGTTAAGTGGGGCCAGGGTCTGCTGAAACCTACTCTTCACATCTGAAATAACCACAGAGTTAAGTGGGCCAGGGTCTGCTGAAACCTAGCCTCTACATCTGAAATAACTGATAGAATCTTAAGTGTGGGTCAGGGCCTGCTGAAACCTAGTCTTCACATCTGAAATAACTGATAGAGTTAAGTGGGGTCAGGTCTGCTGAAACCTAGTCTTTACATCTGAAATAACTGAAAGAGTTAAGTGGGGTCAGGGTCTGCTGAAACCTAGTCTCTACATCTGAAATAACTGATAGAGTTAAGGGGGCCGGGTCTGCTGAAACCTAGTCTTCTACATCTGAAATAACGGATAGAGTTAAGTGGGGTTAGGGTCTGCTGGAACCTGTTCTACATCTAAAATAACTGACAGAGTTAAGTGGGGTCAGGTCTGCTGGAAACCTAGTCTTCTACATCTGAAATAACTGACAGAGTTAAATGGGGTCAGGGTCTGCTGAAACCTAGTCCTTTACATCTGAAATAACTGACAGAGTTAGGTGGGGCCAGGGTCTGCTGAAACCTAGTCTTCTGCATCTGAAATAACTGACAAGCAGAAATGGTCTGCTGAAAGCTAGTCTTCTGCATTTGAAATAAAAATGATAGAGTTATGGGTCAGGTCTGAAACCCAGTCTTCACATCTGAAACAACTGATGAGTTATGGCCAGGGTCTGCTGAAACCTAGTCTTCTACATCTGAAAATAACTGATAGAGTTAAGGGGGTCAGGTCTGCTGAAACCTAGTCTTCTACACTGGAAATAACCGATGAGTTAAGTGGGGCCAGGTCCATGAAAACTAGTCTTCTACATCTGAAATAACTGATAGAGTTGGCGGTCAGGGTCTGCTGCAACCTGTCTTCTGGCATCTGAAATAACTGATAGAGTTATGGGGTCATCTGCTGAAACCCAGTCTTTCACATCTGAAATAACTGATAGAGTTAAGTGGGTCAGGTCTGCTGGAAACCTAGTCTTCTACATCTGAAATAACTGATAGAGTTAAGTGGGGTCAGGGTCTGTTGAAACTCAGTTCCTCGACATATGAAATAACTGATAGAGTTATGGGCCAGGGTCTGCTGAAAGCTGTCTTCTGCATCTGAAATAACTGATAGAGTTAGGGTGGGGACTCAGGTCTGCTGAAACCTAGTCTTCTACATCTGAAATAACTGACAGAGTTAAGTGGGGCCAGGGTCTGCTGAAACCTAGTCTTCTGCATCTGAAATAACTGACAGAGTTGAGTGGGGCCAGGGTCTGCTGAAACCTAGTCTTCTACATCTGAAATAACTGATAGTGTTAAGTAGGGTCAGGGTCTGCTGAAACCTAGTCTTCTGCATCTGAAATAACTGACAGAGTTGGTGGGGCTAAACTGCTGAACCAGTCTTCGCATCTGAAATAACTGACAGAGTTAAGTGGGGTCAGGGTCTGCTGAAACCTAGTCTTCTGCATCTGAAATAACTGATAGAGTTAGGTGGGGCCAGGGTCTGCTGAAACCTAGTCTTCTACATCTGAAATAACTGATAGAGTTAGGTGGGGCCAGGGTCTGCTGAAACTTAATCTTCTGCATCTGAAATAACTGACAGAGTTATGGACCAGGTCTGCTGAAACCTAGTCTTCACATCTGAAATAACTGACAGAGTTAAGTGGCCAGGTCTGCTGGAAACTCTAGTCTTCTACATCTGAAATAACTGACAGAGTTAGATGGGCCAGGTCTGCTGAAACCTAGTCTTCTGGGCATCTGGAGATAACTGATAGAGTTAAGTGGGGCTGTGTCTGCTGAGCTAGTCTTCTGCATCTGAAATAACTGATAGAGTTAGGTGGGGCCAGGGTCTGCTGAAACCTACTTCTTCACATCTGGAATAACTGATAGAGTTAGGTGGGCCAGGTCTGCTGAAACCTAGTCTCTACATCTGAAACAACTGATAGAGTTGGTGGGGGCCAGGGTCTGCTGAAACCTAGTCTTCTTACATCTGAAATAACTGACAGAGTTAGGTGGCTGTGGTCTGCTGAAACTTAGTCTTCTACATCTGAAATAACTGATAGAGTTGGTGGGCCAGGTCTGCTGAAAAGCTAGTCTTCTGCATTTGAAATAACTGATAGATTTAGGTGGGGGCCAGGGTCTGCTGGAAACTTAGTCTTCTACATCTGAAATAACTGACAGAGTTAAGTGGGCCAGGTCTGCTGGAAACCTAGTCTTCATCTGAAATAACTGATAGAGTTAAGTGGGGCCAGGTCTGCTGTGGGCCAGTCTCTGCATCTGAAACAACTGATAGGGTTAGGTGGAGGCCAGGGTCTGCTGAGCTGTCTTCACATCTGAAATAACTGATAGAGTTATGGGGGCTTTTTCAGGGTCTGCTGAAAGCTAGTCTTCTGGATCTGAACACTGATAGAGTTAGGTGGGGCTAGGGTCTGCTGAAAGCTGTCTCTGGATCTGAAATAACTGATAGATAGGTGGGCCAGGGTCTGCTGAAACTCAGTCTTCACATCTGAAATAACTGACAGAGCGTTATGGGGCCAGGCCCGCTGTAAGCTAGTCTTTCTGCATCTGAAATAACTGATAGGGTTAGTGGGGCCAGGGTCTGAAACCTAGTCTTCTAAGCATCTGGAAATAACTGATAGAGTTATGGGGGTCGTGGTCTGCTGTAACCCAGTCTTCACATCCGAAATATCTGATAGAGTTGGGTTGGGCCAGGGTCTGCTGAAACCTGAAGTTCTGTATCTGAAAACTGATAGAGTTAAGTGGGCCAGGGTCTACTGAAACCTAGTCTCTTACATCTGAAATAACTGGCAGAGATAAGTTGGGCCAGGGCTCTGTTGAAACTCATTTTTCTACATCTGAAATAAACTGATAGAGTTAAGTGGGTCAGGGTCTGCTGAAACCTACTCTTCTACATGTGAAATAAAGCTGATAGGAGTTAAGGCCAGGGTCTGCTGAAAGCTAGTCTTCTGCATCTGAAATAACTGATAGAGTGTAGTTGGGCCAGGGTCTGCTGAAAGCTAGTTCTACATCTGAAATAACTGATAGAGTTAGGCCAGGGTCTGCTGAAAGCTAGTCTTCTGCATCTGAAATAACTGATATTAGGTGGGGCCAGGGTCTGCTGAAATAGTCTTCTGCATCTGAAATAATCTGATAGAGTTAGGTGGGGCCAGGTCCTGCTGAAACCTAGTCTTCTGCATCTGAAATAACTGATAGAGTTAGGTGGGGCCAGGTCCTGCTGAACCTGTTTTACATCTGAAATAAATTGATAGAGTTAGGTGGGGCCAGGGTCTGCTGAAAGCTAGTCTTCTGCATCTGAAATAACTGATAGAGTTAGGGGCCAGGTCCTGCTGAAAGCTAGTCTTCTGCATCTGAAATAACTGATAGAGTTAGGTGGGGCCAGGTCCTGCTGAAAACTAGTCTTCTACATCTGAAATAACTGATAGAGTTAGGTGGGGCCAGGGTCTGCTAAAAACGTGTCTTCACCCTACTATTTTTCTTCATTGTCTACTGCATCTGTGGATAATATGGTGTTATGTATATGTGGATCATGTAATTAAGCACTTACTGCATTGTATACCCTTCCTGCTGTTACCTCTAATAAAATTCCTATGCTGGTGTCTTGTATTTTCTATTCCTGGCCTTTGATTTGTTAATGTCATGATATGTTCATAAGCAATACTGCAATGTTAAGCTTAGAAGGCCAGATCTGAGAGGAGTCAACATTAATTGTTAATCTATTGTTATATTGTTGCCTCAGGAATGTTTCAATGCTGTGTCTGGACAACATTTGGTTAGATTTTGTATCAATATTTGGATACTGGCAAATGCACATCTTGTTAATTGGCTTGAGACCTTTATAGGAACCTGAATTAAATCTGATTTTTGTTCATGACACTTACCTGACAGATATATATATAGCTGTATTCTCCGAAAGGGACCGACAGAAATTCAAAAACTTACGGCACACGCAGATGGGCCAGGTGGTTGGTACTCATCTCTGTCAGAGTATGGGCATCAGGAACCATTCCCATTTTCTATTCAGATTTTCTCTTGTCACGGTATTGTCAACAATTGTTGTCATTACCCGCCGTTGGATTTCGTAAACTTTTCCACTAAGTATTCTGATTGTCTTTTGGTTTTTGACGCTACTGGTGGATAGGCATACGCTTTCTTTGACTGTTTGATTTTGGTTTTGGCTTTCCTTGAACAAGATGTCGGATCTAGTCTTCAGTTTCAGGGTGTGTTTGTGGAAGGAGCAAAGGTGAGGCTACTGAGCTTCAGTAGACCTCACAGTATGCATGATGTAGAGGGTATGTCTGTATGCTGGATGATCGCTGCAAGGAGGTGAATCGTTGCCTGATTCTGATTGAAGGCTTACGATTCTTATGTTCGCAAGCCAGAGCTGATCGTGTAAGGAGGTCTTCTCCAGGAGTGTATGTCGGTAGGTGGGAGTCAGGGTATTAATTTATCACCTGTTAACCTCTACTAATGCTCCTTCCCCTGTAGAGTCGCCCTCTAACCCCAGGATTGGGCGCTCATGTGAAGGTAATGCTTGCAGATTTTGAACTCCATTCGCATTTCTTGGAGTCTAAAGTGTTGGCGATCGAAAGTGCAGTGAAGTGTAGTGATCCCCCCAGTGTTGTGGAGGGGGCGTCAGATCGGCCCTATAATGCCTCTAGGCCTAGACCTCTGCCGAACTCCCAGGACTTAGGGAATGGGCATGTCGAAAGCCGCAAGAGGGTTACGGGGACCCCCCACCGATCTGGCGTCCCTTCGGCAGGCCTTGTTGACGTCTCCCAGGCTGCTGGGCGCGATCGTCACAAGACGGATCCTTGGCGATTGCTTTTCGCCCTCCGAGGCGTCCTCTCCACTTAAGTGGTCACGCTCTCGGGTTGGACTTCTCGGGCCCTTTCAAGAGGAGCCGCGAAGAGGACGCTTCTCCTTCTTTTCTCGTGTCTTGAATCTTCTCCACCGGCTGCGAGATTTGTCACGCAGAAGAGGACCAGGATTTCTTCGGAGGAGGACGTTGCTGAACGCCCCAGCCGCATCTCAAGAAGAGAGCCCCCTGTCGCTCTTGGATAGAAGGAGGAGGACTTTCCCTCTTCTTCATAAGAGCAGCCCTTCCTGGGAGGCTCTCTCCTTCAAGCTGCCTTTATCCAAGACATAAGCGGCAGTTAGCTTCCCCTTCTCGCTGCATGAGAAGGAACCTCGGGCGCCGCAAGGATTTGTCGCTGCCAGTTAAAAGGTCTAAGAGGTCTCCTCTCCTTCTCTTCGCCGCCTCTCTCCCGCGGCTCGAGTCGCCTCATCGTTCTGCGATCATCAGCTCTCTGCCCCGCCGTGACTGGGCTGGCTGATCAGGACGCTCCTCTTGCAGCTAGGCTTGCCGCTAGCAAGAGTTCGCGCCAAGACGCCTTTCTGCCTCTCCTCCTGCTTCTCGCCCGTTTTGATCGTAGCTCGGCAGGACGCTTCCTAGACGCTTCTCGTTATTCCCGGATCCCCGCATGACGCTCTTCGACTTTCGCCAAGAAGCTCCGGCGGTTTCTCGCCAGGACGCCGCAGCTTGTGACAGGACGCCAGGACGCCGCTGCTATGGAAGTACGCCGCCAGGACGCCATCAGGACGCCAGACGCCTCAGGACGCCTCTCTCAGACCCGCAGGACGCTCCTGTACGAAGAACGGGATTTTTCTTCTATGGCTTCTTCCCACGAGAAGAGGTCTCTGGGCCGAATTGGACCCAAAGGTCTTTGTCTCTCTCTAGCCCCGAAGACTTCTCCTGTCGCTTCCCGTCGTAGAGGCTGATTTGTCCCAGGAGTCGGACTCTGCAGAACAAGAACAGCCCCTCTCGTCTTTCTTTCTCTCTGACTACCGGTTTTGGCTAGCATGCTGAAGGAGCTTTTTCTGATAAATTTCAGCCTTCTGCTCCTCTTTCTCCTCCTTCGCAGTTAGCTTCTTCGGCAGAGAAATCGTCGTTTCCTTCAAATGAAGACTTCTGGCTACCAGAAAAGCTCAAGAGAGTCAATGCGTGATGGAAGATAGGAAGTCTCAAGGGAAATCTTCCTTCGCTTCTCCCCCTGCCTAGATTGTGCGAAAGCTGAATGTGGTATGAGACGGGAGAGGAAATTGGCTCACAAGAGTTCCTTCCTTCCTCAAGGTGATTTTGGCAGCCTCAAGTGATGCTGCCAAGGAGGCCCTCTTTCTCGTCGGCGAAGGTGTCTTGGACTCTTTTCTGGACCGACCACCATCTGAAAGGACTTTTCAAGTCTATGGAGGTTTTTAACTTCTGGACTGTTAGTCTTGGACCCCAAGGACCTCAGAGTCCGGATTTCTATTTCTCTGGGGGAGCTGTCCAGTGTACTGTCAGGCATGGACAAGGTCATTAGATGGCGCTGATGAACTGGCTTCACATTTTTGGTACAACCTCTCAAAGAAGAGGGCTTTGTACTGCAATTTCGCTGCCAAGTCAGCTTCTCCTGTTCAGAGGGCTGAGTTACTTTTTGCCCTCTTCTAGCCATCTCTTCCCCAGCTGCTTGTCAAGGATCTCGCCTCCAGCCTTAAGGAGAAGGTTATCAGATCTCTCCTTGCTCAGTCTTCCAGACGCCCTAGTGTCCCTTCTACGCTCGGGCAAAGGACTTCCCTGAAGAGACAGGAAGCCCTCTGTGGGAGATCTCCTCTAGACCCTTTTCATGAAGAGTCTCTCCAGAGGCGGAGCCCTTCTTCCCAAAGGCAAGAAGTGACTTTCCTCACCTCCAGACACCAGTAGGAGCCAGGCTTCTCCTGTTTTCGGAAGCCTGGAAAGTAAGAGGGGCGGATTCCTGTCCCTCAATGTAACTGCAAGGTTACAGGATCCCGCTCTAAAACCCCCTGTCCTCTACTCCCCAGAGATCTGTCGCCACCATTTTCGGGAAGCAACAGATCCTTTAGGATCTGCTGGAAGAAATGATCCAGAAGAGGGCCATAGAGCGAGTCCTGGATCTGGAGTTCCCAGGTTTTTGCAACCGTCTCTTCCTGGTTCCAAACAGTCAGGGGTGGAGACCAGTCCTGACGTCAGCAGACTGGAACAACTTTGTCGCTAAAGAGAAGTTCAAATGAGACGCCCCAGTCGGGTTATCAATGCACCGCGACCAGGCGATTGGATGGCCCCTCTCGACCTACAGGACGCGCATTTTCATGTCCCCATTCATCCTCAGTCGAGAAAGCTTTGAGGTTTGTCCTTGGGGGAAGAGGTACTGTTCAGAGTTTCTGTCTTCGGACTGAGTACAGCTCCTATGGTGTCTACAGTCCTGATGAGGAACGCTGCCCGGTGGCTTCATCTGCCGTACAAGGATATCGCCTATCTAGACGATCAGCCCATCCGGCCTCATTGGAACAAAGGTGTCCTGGAGGACTTGCATTCAACTTTGAAACTAGACAGTCCTGGGATTCTTGTGAATTTAGAGAAGTCTCATCTGATCCCCTCTCAGTCCATTCTTTATCTGGGGGATTCGGATGGATTCAGCTGGGTTTTCGAGCCTTTCCATCCCAGGAACGCTCAGCAGCACTGCTTCGTAAAAGCCATTCTCCTGGGGAAAGAAACATGTCAGAGGGAATGGATGAGTCTGCTGGGGACCATTTAATGCTGGGAGGTTGAGCTCTGGGAGGTTGCATTCAGACCCTACAGTTCTTCTTTATGGACAATTGGAAGAATAAGGAGGACTTAGACGAGTCTCAGGATCTCTCTCTCTGTCAAGGACCATCTTCGGTGGTGGCTCGATCTCAGTTGGCAGAAGGGGTCTTCTATCTTCAGGATCCCGACCCAGTGCTGTTTCTCCGACGGCCCATGTCGGGATGGGGGAGCAACACTAGGGGGGGATGGAAGTGTCAGGCACCTGAAAGGGGAACAGGTGTCCTGGCATATAAATCTAAAAGAACTGAAAGCGATTTTCCTGGCTCTTCAGTTCTTCGAAGATCAAGTTGCAGGTCGGGTGATTCAAGTCAACTCCGACAACACCACGGCCCTGGCGTACCTCAAGAAACAGGGAGGTACTCATTCTCGGTCCCGTTCTTGATCACAAGGAGATCCTGCTATGGGCACATTCTGGCCGGGTGACGATTCTCACCTGCTGGTAGCAGGGTCGAGAATGTACGCCGATCTTCTCAGTCGACAACATCAGCTTCTGCCAACAGAATGGACTTGAACGCAGAAGGTGTCAGGATCTTGAAGCTTTGGGACGTCCCCGGTGGACGTTTTCATGACTTCAAGGACCGCAAGGCTGCCCCTTTACGTTTCAGTTCTCGACCCGGGAGCCCTAGCAATAGATGCCTTCGGGACTGGAAGGGTCTAGATTCAGACGCCTTTCCCCATTCAAGATTCTGGGGAAGTCGTCAGAAAGTTTGTAGCCCCAGAAGGGACGCAGAATGACTTTAATCGCCTCCTTTTGGCCTTTTCAGCAGAATGGTTCCTCCTTAGAGGTCATGTCTCTCGTGGTGACTTTCCAAGAACGCTTCCTTGAGAACAAATCTTCTCTAACCCCACTTCGAGGTACTAATAAATCTTCCCGCTCTGGAGTCTAACTGCATACAGACTATCGAGAAGTTGCTCAGAGCGAGAGGTTTTCTGCACCAGCAGCTGGCGCGATCGCTAACGCCAGGAGAGCCTCTTCCAGCGCAGTACCAGTCCAAGTGGATCATTTTCAGGAAGTGGTGTAAACTTAAGGAATTTCCCTCCACCATTTAATCTCTCTTTCCAGATAGCGGACTTCTTTTATCTGAGAAAGGATTTGAACCCGGCAGTCCCTACCATCAAAGGCTATAGAGTATGTTGTCAACGGTCTTCAGCATAAGGAAAGGTCTGAACTTATCGGACAATAAAGACCTGCATGATCTTCTTAGGTCTTTTGAGACGTCTAAGGTAGCCTCCTGTCAATACCTCGTGGAACTTAGATGTAGTTCTAGTAATTCCTTGATGTCAAAGAGGTTTGAATCCTTAATTTGCTTCCTTCAAAGATGTAAATTCAAGAAAGTTATTTTCCTAACTGCTCTGGCGACGGCGAAGAGAGTTATGGAACTGCTGTTCAGCAAGATTATAGGTTTCAGAGGCCCTGATGTTGTCTTGCTGTTCTCTGAGCCTCCCATTTTTCTCTTAAGTTAAGAATGAGAACCTCGCTTTCCCTTGGCCCAGGTCCTTCTCAAATTAAGGGCTTGACTTAACATCACTGGACAAGAACCTGAGAGAACCCCAGGTCCTGTCAGGGCTCTAAAATTTATTTGCAGAGTGACCCAGGATTGTAGATGTCCTTCTAGCACCTTTGGTGCTCCGTTAAGAGGCCTGATATACTCTCTCGAAAATGCTCATGTTTCTTCTACGAAGCACCACCATAGACGCCCATTCCAGTGTAAAGGATGAAGATTTGAGAACTTTGAAGGTTGGCGCTCACTAAAGGAGCCATTGCTACCCTCAGTGGCCTTCCAGAAAAACCAGTCTCTCAATGACATTCTGGGTGCTACTTGGCTGGGCACCTGCCTTTGCTTCTCATTATCTCACAGAAGCAAAGATGTCCTATGAGAATTGCTGTGCGCTGGGACCTTACGCTCAAGAACACGATTCTGGGAAACATGCTTAATTTCTATCCTCTCCTTAGTTTTGTTTTGGTGTGTTTTAAATATTTCTTGTGTTGTTTTTTATGGTCGTGTTGGTCTCCACCAGTGGTGGTCGCCCCAGTCCTAGTTTATGTTAATCTTTTTGACGAATTCAGTTTGGTCAGGTGGTTGTTAGTTTGTCGCTAATTCTCAAAGTAAGGTCATATGGTCTAGTCAACATTGTGGTCTCTGCCCCGTAGACAGATCATCTAGATTCCACCAGCTTTATAGGTCTCACCTCGCTGGCTTTCTAAAGCAGAAGCAGGTTTGGGTGACAGTAATCACGAAGCTTCAGCAATGTTAGTGTAAGGAACCAAGGCAATAATCGCCTACATAGTTTTGTTTCCTAAATCC
This sequence comes from Macrobrachium rosenbergii, assembly GCF_040412425.1. Taxonomy (NCBI): domain Eukaryota; kingdom Metazoa; phylum Arthropoda; class Malacostraca; order Decapoda; family Palaemonidae; genus Macrobrachium; species Macrobrachium rosenbergii. The sequence goes on from NW_027100729.1 coordinate 4,582,468, forward strand.
TATTCTGTCTCTTCCCACCTCCAATGGTGGGATTCAGCTATATATATATCTGTCAGGTAAGTGTCATGAATTTCCAAAATGATATTTTATGATAAAATAAAGTTTGTTCATACTTACCTGGCAGATATATATAATCATAGTAATTCGCCCTCCTCCCTCAGGAGATGTAGTTCTAGTTTCTAGAAAATCTGAATAGAAAATGGAATGGTTCTCTGATGCCCGCCTCCCAGCGGTGTAGGAATGGGTACTAACCACCTGGCCCATCTGCAGCCGTAAGTTTTTGAATTTCTGTCGGTCTTCGAGAATACAGCTATATATATATCTGCCAGGTAAGTATGAACAAACTTTATTTTATCATAAAATATCATATTTTGCTGCAGTTGTGGCATTCTGTTTCCTAACTCTGTGTTGCATTCTTTGATTTCAGATTCTTCCTCAGAAGAGCCTTCCTTCCTTCGTCAGTTTTGAGCAGCATCAAGATTTTGGGAATGATTGTGTGTTTGATGGTACTACATGCAACATTCCCAATAGCAATTCTTAAAGTGTAAGAAACAACGGTTAATGATTGTACTCCTACTTTACAAATTACATCAGCAACAAGTAAAATCTGTTCTGAATATCAGATTCATACATCAGCAATGAAATCTGGTTGTAGTCCTTCAAGATATTGTATTTTGTAACAGATTTATTGGATAATCATTTGTAAACAATTTTGTGTTAAGAGTTGTCAATTGGAAGACATTGTGTTTACAGAACAGAACTAGACAAAAGGCTAAAAATGAATCCAGAACATTCTTTAGAATTTTGAAAAGGAACGAAGATTCATTATCACTACCTTCCATAAATCAAGAAAACAGCAACATGGCTGCCTTTAGAAACCAGTGATGATGACTTTGTCCCTGGATCCATTGATGGACATCAAAATAGAGCCAGAGGTATTCTGTGAGTCTAATGAAGATGATGAATATTCTTATGAAGTGAATTCAGTAGTGAATGAAAAAGATCCACTAACTTGCAAAAAGGAAGTAAAACAAGAAAGAAGGAATAGTCAGAATGGAGAGAAGCCTTTCAGATCCTCTGACTCTGAGGAAACATTTTACAAGGAAATTAATCTTACAAGTCATATCACAAATCCTACCAGAGAGAAAACATTCATATGTAATGAATGTGGGAAAGCATTTTCCCATAAACCAAATCTTACAGTTCATATGAGAATTCATACTGGAGACAAGCCATTCATGTGCAAGGAGTGTGGGAAAGCATTTTCCCAGAAAGCACATCTTTCAGGTCATATGACCCTACATACTGGAGAGAAGCCATTCATGTGCAAGGAATGTGGGAAAGCATTTTCCAGGAAATCACTTCTTTCAAATCATAGTGACCTTACATAGTGAGAGAGAAGCTATTCCTGTGCAAGGAGTGTGGGAGAGCATTTTCCCGGAAACCAAGTCTTACAGTTCATATGAGAATTCATACTGGAGACAAGCCATTCATGTGCAAGGAATGTGGGAAAGCATTTTCCCAGAAACTACATCTTTCAAATCATATGACCCTACATAGTGGAGAGAAGCCATTCCTGTGCAAGGAGTGTGGGAAAGCATTTTCCCGGAAACCAGATCTGCAGTTCATATGAGAATTCATACTGAGAGAAGCCATTCATGTGCAAGGAATGTGGTTATTTTCCCAGAAAACCACATCTTTTCAGATCATATGACCTACACATTGAGTATATTTATTCATGTGCAAGGAATGTGGAAAGCATTTTCCAGGAAATCACTTTTCTCTCAAATCATATGACCTCACATAGTGGAGAGAAGCCATTCCTGTAATGAGTGTGGGAGAGCATTTCCCCGGAAACCAAGTCTTAAAGTTCATATGAGAATTCATACTGGAGAGAAGCCATTCATGTGCAAGGAATGTGGGAAAGTATTTTCCAGTAAATCATATCTTACAGTTCATATGAGAAGTCATACTGGAGAGAAGCCATTCATGTGCATATGAGTGTGGAAAGCATTTCCCCCAAAAACCAAATCTTTGAAGTTCATATGAGAAGTCATACTGGAGAGAAGCCATTTATGTGCAAGGAGTGTGGGAAAGTATATTCCCATCAACCAAATCTTATACGTCATATGAGAATTCATACTGGAGAAAATCCCACAGGGGTGTAGTCCCATCATTGCACCTCATGTGGTGCAATTTAGGCATTACTTAATGCTTTGCAGCGTTCCTTCAGCCCCTAGCTGCAGACCCTTTCTTCCTTCTAGTGTACCTCCGTTAATTTACTCTTCCTTCCATCATACTTTCCACCCTCTCCTAACAGTTGATTCATAGTGCTTCAACTGCTTTGAGGTTTTCATCCTGTTACACATTTCAAACTTTTTTTTTACTAGCACTTGTTTTAATTTGAATGACCTCATGAGTCCCATTGCTTGGCCTTGCCCTAAATTCTGTATTGTCTCTATACAGGAGAGAAGCCATTCATGGGCAAGAAAATGGGAAAGTGTTTTTTTACAAGTGGTCAAGCAAATCATATGAAAATTCACACAGAAGAGAAGCTGTTCATGTGCAAGGAAGGGAGGAATATTTCGTTAAATTACCCTTGCAAGCCACATGAGAATTCATACTGGAAAGCATTTTCAAGGAAGCATTATCTTACAAGATATAGATGAGCCATACTGGAGAAAAGCCTTATATGTGCAAGGAAATATGGGAAGGTTTTTTCCACTAAAATTCCTCTTACAAGACATGAGAATTCATACTGAAAGAAGCCATTCGTGAGCAAGAATGTGGTTTATTCCAGGAAACATCTTGTAATTCATCTGAGAACTCACTGGAAGGCAGCCATTTACAGTAAACCCTCAGTTATCTGCTGTAAAGATCCAATGCTCTTGTGAGACATTGAAATTTGTAGATATGGTTAAAAAAACACTTTACAGATTACAAATGTCAGTTACTGTATGTGGAATGAGTCTTACCTGCTGTTAAAGTTAGCTTACATCTTTGCGCCATTAGGTGCGATCGGCCTCCCCACATCTCAGTGAGTGGTCATGAAGAATGCTGACAAGAACCTAAACATTCCAACGCCACCTGAAGGGAAACAGGCGATGACAGAGACAGTCATAGGGGATTAGCCAAGCGTCACTAAAAAATTTTTGTATACCAATCACACCTAATGGTGCAAAGATATAAGCTAACTTTAACAGGAGGTAAGTACTGTAACTCGTTTTTATATGTCCTTGGGAGTGTGTAAATCACTAGGCCTAGTGCATGCAAAGTTTCCCCATCATACTGTTGCTACCGTGCATGACGTCACTCAGAAACCCCCTGTGTCGACTAACCCCCACCAGACGCATGAAGAAAATGGTCGCTCACGGGCAGGGGATGTTGGTCGTGAGCGCGAGATGCCATACCCTGCCACGGAGGAAAATGTCCCTAGGCTGAGGGACTGGCTGCTGCAACGTTTTGCAAAGACTACTTTCAACGTTTCAAGAAACCCTTTGCCGATGATGAAAGGAGCCCCTCACCACATTCACCTGAGGGAAGGTGCCACCCCTCATGCATGTCATACGCCCATACCAGTTCCTAAGCATTGGGAGGTTGATGTTAAGGCTCAGCTTGATGAAGATGTCAAATTAGGGGTAATTAGAGAGGTCCCTGCAGGTACAGCTACGGACTGGTGTGCCAGGATGGTAGTAGTAACAAAGAAAAATGGTAAACCACGAAGGACCGTGGACTATCAAGAGCTTAATAAGAATTGCAAACGAGAAACACATCACACATGTGCTCCTTTTGATATGGTCTCAAGTGTGCCACTTCGTACATATAAAACTGTAGTTGATGCCTATGCAGGATTCCACCAGGTGCCGTTAGATGAGGAAAGCCGACAATTGACAACGTTTATTACACCATGGGGGAGATACCAGTATTGTCGAACACCTATGGGTCATTGCTCGGCCCCCGATGCATACACGAAAAGGTTCGATGACGTCATCATTGATGTACATAGGAAGTACAAGTGCATAGATGACGTATTGTTATATGACGACAGTGTCGAGGGAGCCTTTTGGCATACTTTTGATTTTTTGCAATTATGTGGAGAGAATGGGATTACGCTAAATCCGGATAAATTCCGATTTTGTCAAAGACAGGTAGAGTTTGTGGGGTACGAACTGGATTGGGATAATTATAGACCTTCTAATGAGCGTATGAGTGCCATCAAGAACTTCCCCATGCCTGCCAGCCCAACGATCACGGATATAAGATCTTGGTTTGGGCTCGTGAACCAAATTGCACCTTTCGTGGCTGTAGCACCAGTAATGGAACCATTTAGGGACCTTCTCAAGAAGTCCCCCCATCGGAAAGTTTATTGGGACCAACGCCTCCAAAATAGTTTTGTTGCAGCCCGGGATAGTATTTGCAAGATGTTGGGCGACGGACTGACATATTATGATAAGACAAGGCGCACTGCTGTTGTTACTGATTGGTGCAGAGAAGGAATGGGGTTTGTTATATTGCAGCAATACTGCAGTTGCGAGGATTTCAATGCCCCTTTTTGTTGTAAGGGGGATGGAAACTGGCATTATGTGGCAGCAGGCACCTGACGGAGGCGGAGGCTGGCTATGCCGTCATTGAGGGGGAAGCGGCTGCAGTAGTATGGTGCCTTAGGAAATCGAGGTTGTTTTTATTGGGATGCCCAAATTTCATCTTAATCACGGACCATAGACCTTTGGTAAAACTCTTTGGGGATAGGAGCCTGAAAGACATTGCAAACCCGAGACTACTAAGGTTGAAGGAGAAAACTATGCAATATAGTTTTACCGTAAGATATATACCAGGAAAGAAGAATTTGGCAGCCGATACATTATCAAGATACCCAGTGATTCGCAGTGAAACTACCGTCAAAGACGAAGAAGAGGAAGAACTCATGAACGAAGTTTGTATTGCCTCCATGACGTCATCACTGGCGGATGACGTCATTACTATGGACTGGGCCACCATAAGGGGGGAGGCAGATAAGGATCCGGATTATTTACTATTGCAGCGACGTGTCAACGAAGGGGGTTGGCCGTCATCGAGGTCTCAAGTGGAGCCTTGCCTAAAATCTTTTTTCAATGTACGTGATAGACTGAGTGTCATTGAAGGATTAGTCACGTATGCATATGATGAGGGACATGTTCGTCTTGTAGTTCCGGAGGCATTACGTACACGCATCGCAACCAATCTACATTTGGGTCATCAGTCAACTGACTCCATGATCAGGAGAGCACGACAGGCGGTTTATTGGTCTGGGATTGAAGGTGACTTAGCAAATTACAGGGCACGGTGTCATGCTTGCAACATTGCGGCACCTTCGCAACAAAGGGAAAGTATTATATATACTCCCCCTCCCGAATGTCCGTTTCAGAGAACTGTGGCTGATTTATTCCAAGTAGCAGGGAGGCATTATATGGTATACGCCGATCGACTGACCGGATGGTTGGAAATTTATTTCTTCGCTAACGAAACTACGTCCGCGAGATTGATCCCAGTTTTTAGAAGATATTTTATGCAGTGGGGAGCACCTGAAGAAATATCAGTGGACGAGGGCACGAATCTAACGAGCATTGAAATGAAACATTTCTTCGGTAGGTGGGGGGTATCAATGAGAGTGTCGTCTGCTCACTATCCCCAGTCCAATGGGCGGGCAGAAGCTGCTGTGCGCACCGCCAAACGAACGTTAATGGGCAGTGCTTTACCTAATGGAGGGCTAGACAATGATAAGGTAGCTCAGGCAATATTGCAGTATAGAAATACACCACTACGTGGTATAGATAAGTCTCCCGCACAGCTGGCCATGGGGCGCCAACTTCGAGATTCGGTGCCAATGTTTAAAAGTTATCATTTCGTCACCGAGCATTGGTCAGAAACCTTGTCCGCAAGAGAGAAAGAAAGAAGTGTTGCTGAGCAACGAATATCATTTAAGTACAATGAGAAAGCCAAGGATCTTTCCCCCCTACAAATAGGTGAGAGGGTAGCTATCCAAGATGTGACCACACGAGCCTGGAATAGAAGCGGGGTGGTTATTGAAAAGAAAAGATCCCGCCAATATTGCATAAGGTTGGATGGGAGCGGGAGAATTTCGACAAGAAATCGTAAGCATTTGAGATCCCTACTACCCACACCACCTCAGGGAGACCCTACTCCCACCACCTCAGAGGAGACTCACCCAGTACCCAACCGAGAGAGAAGTAGTGCTAGGGTACGTCGTCCTCCACAATGGCACAATGATTATATCA